>NW_026622797.1:69901188-70036889 GCF_023065955.2 Ursus arctos
TTATTATAGAGGTTGAATCAGTTAATAGATTCAAGTGATTAAAATAGCACATGGCAAGTGCTATAAAACTATTTGTAAAAATAAATAAGTTTAAGGTTGCCTGGGTGGCTTAGTTAAACATCCAGCTCATGCTTTCAGCTCAGGTCATGATCTTAGGGTCGTGAGATCAAGACCAAAGTTGGTTCTAAGCTTAGCCTGGAGTCTGTTGAGACTCTCTCTCCCTCCCCGTCTCCCTCCCCCTCTACCCCTCCCCCAGCTCACACACACACATGCACTCCCACTCTCTCTCTCAAATAAATAAATAAGTAAAATCTTTATAAATAAATAAATAAATAAATAAATAAATAAATAAATAAATAAATTTACACTTTATAAGAAGATGCCTTACATTCATTGCTGGCTTAAAGTGGACACTGTACCCATTACTTCTTCATTCTTACTACATAATGAAATACTCTTAAGTATCTAATTTTATATGTGTGTTGTGTCCTTCACCAAGGTTCTATAACAAGGAGTTTGCCTTCTTTTCCATTTATAACATCTTATAGCTCTCTAAGAGATTTACGTGTATGTAAATCTGCTACCTTTATTTAGAGCCTTAAAATAATAGACCAAATTAAAATCTTAGTTCATGTTTTTCCCATATTATTAATAAAGCCAAAGTTTAAAAAAAAAAAAGAGGTATACCAATTCATACCTAAAGGAGATGTTTTAACTGAGATGCATTAGCCTGAATACATGCTATTATGAGCTGAATTATATCCCCTCAAAATTCATATGTTTCAGTCTTAACTCCCAGTATCTCAGAATGTGACTGTACTTGGATTTAGGGTCCTTAAGAGGTAATTAAGGTAAAATGAGGTCATAGGAATGGGCCTAATCCAGTATGACTGGTGTTCTTATACAAAGAGGTTAGGACATAGGCACACATGGAGGGAAGGCCATGTGAAGTATAGGGAGAACAAGGTCATCCAGAAGCCTAGGAGAGAAACTTGGGCAAATCCTTCCCTCACAGCTCTCAAAAGAATTTATTATTATTATTATTATTATTATTATTATTATTGTGGTGATTGTTATTATTATTATTATTATTATTATTGCCTCCGGAACTGTGAGACAATAAATTTCTGTTGTTTAAATCACCCTGTCTATGGTATGTTGTTATGGCAGCCCCTAGCAAACTAATACACACACTATAGGATGGGCCTGCAAGTAGCTGGAGCTTTATGGCTTAAAACATTAGGAAGCCTGGGATGCCTGGGTGGCTCAGCAACTGCCTTCGACTCCAGTCATGATCTCAGCATCCTAGGATCAAGCCCTGCATCAGGCTCCATGCTCAGTGGGGAGTCTGCTTCTCCCTCTCCTTATGCCCCTCTCCCTCTCTCTGTCCCTTCTCCTCCCCCTGCTCATGCTCTCTCACTCTTTCACTCTCTCACTCAGTCTCTAATAAATAAAATCTTTAAAAAAAATTAGGAAGCCTAAATCTAATAGCCAGGCCAAACCCTGGAGTCAAAGACTTGACTTTAAGTAGAGTCCAATATGCTAATGAAAAGTTCCCTGCTCATTGCTAACATGATTCCCACCAGTAATTGGACAATGGTCAAAATAAGTAATTTCAGGAAAGGTCTCTTCTATGTCAATAGAAGCTCAACTAAAACTGCCCCTATATCCCAAGGAATGAGAATTAATATCTGTAAGAATAACAATGCAATTATAAATTTAATCAACTTTAGAACATAAAATGACCATTTATTGTTATCAAATTTGTCTCTAAAATGCAGAAAACTGTCTAGTAATGCTAAAACAATAGCATATTGAGAAAAATATATGCATTCAATGTACTGATGATGTATCATGAATTCCATGTGGTTCTTTTTTCTAGTGGTTATGTGGTATCTCCTGAGACTGTCAGAATATAATGGTCTATTTATCATTTGAATTGAATCCAGATTGGCTGTTGATAGATTCTAAGTGCTCACATACAAATTTTTCTGCCTAAAAAAATATATGAAACCAGTCAGCTTGCAAAAGAGGCCTAGAAAACACTTAAGATTGGAATCTTGCATCCATCTTGTAGCTTCAACTCTGTTCTCTTGGCAACACTCAGGTGAGAACAGGAAGGCACCACAGTCCTCCTTGCTTTTCTTATTTTCTCTTCAGATCTGTACAAAGAGGATGCCCTCCAGTCTCACCTATGTGAGAGGTGGAAATGCTGACACAGGAATGCATAGTCAACAAAAGCCAAACTTTACCTAATCCATATCATGGGGTGGCCAACAAAAGTTCTCAATGCTAACTATCTACAGTCCCTTTGACTTTAAGTTCCCCTTCCTCATTCCCATACCAAAGTCACACATACAACACTGAGGACAGGCACCTTGTGTTATTTTGTTTGTGCCCCTAGCACAGACTCCCCAGTATTTACTGAATAGAAGGATATTGAAGACCAGGTAAACAAAGAACGTTTATTGAACTGAACCTACAACCACATGCCTGCGGCCATTCACATACCATGGGGCATAGTTTGCCTCACCTCTTTTTCTTTCCATAAAAAGAGGATGAATTAGAACATTTTAAGGCAAGAGGAGTGAAAAAGTGAGGTAGGATAGAACAGAAATATCAAGGAAACACTTTTCGTCCGAACATTTTTATATTTAAAATCTCTTTTTAAATGAAATATTTATAGAATCCTAGTAGCTAAAATGAATAAAAGCAATTCTCCTCTGATCCAAAAGTGGTGGGAATTAATCACCTCAACCCTTACTTCAACTCTCTCTTAATTTCCTCATTGGCATACAACCTCTCAAGATAGACTGAGGCATTTCTGGAATGTGGTGTGAAAATCACAGGCAATAGCAGAAAGAGTCCTAGGTCAAAGTCAGATTTGCTTGTCAGTTATGTGACCTTAGCAACTTCTGTTAACATCTTTTTACCTCATCATCCTCATCAGTAAAGTAGGGAAAAATCATACTATGCAGGTAACTGGCCAAAATGCAGTATCATAGTAGTACATAGTACAATAGCTGAACCTTAGATAATTTAATTATTTGTCAAATGACACAAAACAAAGAAAGATGTTATAGCTGGTCTCTTCATCTAGACACCATAAAAATTTCCTCTTTTTTTTTTTCCAGTTTATTTAAACTAAAAACAAAAACAGTTCATTCTTTTCTCTTGTCCCACTGCCACCCACCCTCCTTCTCTGGTAACTGCTGATCTCTGAGCTTAGTTATACACACACACACACACACACACACACACACACACACACACACACGGGGCAAGATTTCATTCCTTTTTATGGTTGAGTAGTTGTCCACTGTATGTATGTATGTGTGTGTATATGTGTGTGTGTGTGTGTGTGTGTGTGTGTGTATGTATATATATATCACTATTTCTTTATTCATCCATCAACAAACACGTTGTTTCCATATCTTGGCTATTGTAAATAATACTGCAATGAACATGGGGGGGGTGTATCTTTTTGAATTAATATTTCATTTTCTTCAGATAAATACCCACAAGCAGAATTTTTAGATTATATGGTAGTTCTACTTTTAGTTTTCCATACTATTTTCCATAGTGGGTATACCATTTACATTCCCACTGACAGGGCATAAGAATTCCCTTTACTCCACATCTTCACAAAACTTATTATTCCTAGTCTTTTCGGTAATAGCCATTCTAACAGATGTAATTTGATATCTCATTGTGGTTTTGCATTTCCCTGATGATTAATGATGTAGAGCATCTTTTCATGTATGTGTTGGTCATTCATAGGTTTCCTCCGGAAAAATGTCTATTTGGATCTTCTACCCATTTTTTTTAAGCTTTTATTTATTTATTTGACAGAGACAGCCAGCGAGAGAGGGAACACAAGCAGGGGGAGTGGGAGAGGAAGAGGCAGGCTCCTAGCGGAGGAGCCTGATGTGGGGCTCGATCCCAGCGTTCTGGGATCACACCCTGAGCCAAAGGCAGACACTTAAAGGCTGCGCCACCCAGGCGCCCCTTCTACCCATTTTTAATAAGACTGTTTTGTTTTTCTATTGAGTTGTATGAGTTCTTATATATTTTGGATATTAGCCCCTTATCAAACATATGATTTACCAACATTTTCACCCATTCAGATGTTGCCTTTCATTTTGTTGAAATATCCCCTTAATTCTGCAAATTTTGTCCAGAGGAAAAATGCCACTATATGTGAGAGTATATATGAGTATACTCATATTCAATGTATGAAAGTAGCCAAATACTTTAAACAAAGTTGTTCCCCATTTGCACCTATCTTTGTCAGGAAACTCCCAGGGCCAATAAACACAGTATTTTCAAAGTCCAGTGATTTAAGCTCATATTCATATTGGATAAAGAACCAGTAGTTAGTTTGCTGGGATTTTGATTCTCCAGAGCCAGACCAAAACCAAACAAAACAAAAACAGAGCCATGGGAGACATTAGCTGGGTCAGGAGGACATCTATAAAAACCTTATTTCTAACCAGAAAAATACTATCAAGTTGTTCTCTACATTTTCAAAGGGTTTTTCTCCTGACACTCTGAACCTCTTAACAAATAATTTCCTGATTTACCTGGGAAATCACCCAGGGTTGACCCAAATGCAAGATGTGGACCTTTAACCTGTATGTCAAATCCTCAAGCTCAACTAGCCAATGTTTTTGCGCCACGAAATACACAGTGACAGTGGGTGCTGTAGATCAGGGTGCTTTAGAGTGGGGTTGATAGCCTTGACTTCCTCAGCCCAGGAAGAAGATTAAAAATGACTTTTTGCTTACTTATAATTTGTAAGTATAGAATTCTCCAAGGTCTCTCTCAGCACAGGTAACAGACCTTGATTTATTCATGTTTGAATCTGTCAAGCTAGCTATAATATAAACAGAACAAAGAGAATGAGATCACTTGGGGAGTATACGTGCCATGGTAATAAGGCACAACACTCTCAGGGAGCTAGATATTGGGAATTATTTCATAATGACTCTGCTGTAAACATTTACAGGCAAAGTCTCTATCCTGAACTTAATGGTGGAACTGAAGTGAAATGGAAAATAATCTTACTAAATTATAAAGCCTTATTAAAATTATTTTGTTTTTGATTGAGTTCCATAAATGTCCACCTTTATATCAGAATTCAGTTGCATAAAACAAAATCCACTTAAGCCAGTTTAAGTAGAAAGGGATTCAGAACTGAGCAATAAACAGCTTATATATCTCTGGGAAGGCTGAAGAAACAGACTTTAGATTGAATATTCATCCCTCAGAGCCACATCATAGAACAGGTCCACCAAAGAGCTGCTCCCTCTTCTAGAGTCAGGAAGCCTCTGGCTCCAAACCATATTCCAGTTGCCATGTTCACAAAATCATGTCATTAAAAGATTCACTGCAGCTGCTGCCAGTTCCTGAATTAACTGTGTGCACTGTGCTCCATCAATGCACAAAGGATGCCACGTCCTGTGTTGTGACACCCACACAGCTGGTGGCTGGACACTGAGACCTCTGCTAGCATGTTAGAAAAATAAAAAAACCTTGGGGGGGGGACTTCAAAACTGGTTTGACAGTAGAAATACTAAAAGCCTAAATACTAAATACTAACTACTAAAAGAGATGGAGCTTCCAGCTCACTTCTACCTTCCAAATCCCACCTAACCAACCAAACCCAAATCAGTTCCTTATGGTAAGTGCAAGAGAATCTCTGGCTTTCCAGTCTCTGCAGGTCAGGAGGCACAGCAGGAGGGTGAAATGGCTACAAAGCACCAATCTTCTATATTCACAATGATGTTATTCTGGCTAAGCAGGTGGTATAAGGCCCCATCCTGAAACATGGTCTCAGGTCTAGAAGGGATTTTAATGACCACCAGTCCATCTCCTTCAGTTAACAAACTGAGAACCAGAGATCATGATAGTTTTCTTAATATCACACAGCCAATTAGTGGCAGAACCAAGAAGAGATATCACATTGTCTCAGTCCAGCCCTCTTTTCATCTCCCCAGGTCTACCTCAAGAGATAATAAATAGTAAAGAGTATGGCAGTAACACTTCAATGTCAGATTTGGCCACATATAAAATATGTATAGATAAACAATACACTGTGAAGACAATTGGAAATACACCTTTTTCCAGGATTTACATGGCAGATTAACTGTTTATTGAGTGTCTCCTGTATATCAGACACTGTATTAGGTATTGGAGAAATGATGGTGACCAAAACAAATATGAGATATGTCTAGCAAAGGAAATAGGCAATTCAACAACTGCCAACAATAAAGGGCAATGAATATAATGAAAGGAGAACTAGAGAGAGCTATAGACAAATAAAACAGAAGAATTCACCTAGTCTAGGTTTTGGGGAAGACTTTCTGGGGGAGAAAATGATATATAGTTGAGATCTGCAGGGTAAGGAGAGGTTACACAGATGACAATAGCTGGTCAGTAATAAAGGAAGAGGGAATGTCACCCTATCATCTCCTTGAAGTAAGAGAAACTCAGAAACAGAGACGCTGGGGCACCTGGGTGGCTCAGTCGGTTAAGCATCTGCCTTCGGCTCAGGTCATGATCCAGGATCCTGGGATCAAGCCCTGCATCAGGCTCACTGCTCAGTGGGGAGCCTGCTTCTCCCTCTCCTCCCCACTCATGATCTCTGTTGCTATCTCTGTCTGTCTCTCTCTCAAATAAATAAAATCTGAAAGGAAGGAAGGAAGGAAGGAAGGAAGAGAGAGAGAGAGAGAGACTGAGAGCAGCTCAGTATAACTAAAGCATAACTTGCAAAAGGGAAAATGGCAAGAAAGAGTACCAGAAATCCCCAGAAGCAGATGGCAGGGATACTTTTAAGCCATGTGGAAAACTGGGCTTTATCCTAAGGCAATGTTTCCCCAATTCCAGTCATTCACATTCCCAATTCATTTACTTTGCCTTGTCCTTGCATTAGTTTCCTAGGGCTGCCTTAACAAAGTACCACAACTGGGTGGCTTAAAACAACAGAAATATATTCTCTTATAGTTCTGAAGACTAGCAGTCAGACAGCTTTTGGCAAGGCCATGGTCCCTCTGAAGGCTCTTGTGGAGGATCCTTCCTTGACTCTTCCTAGCTTTTGGTGGCTGCCAGCAATCCCTGGCTTTCCATGGCTTAATGATGCATCCTTCCAATCTCTGCCTCCATAATCACACAGCATCCTTCCTGTGTATGTTTCTTTTTCTCTACTTATAAGGACATATTGCATTAAGTCCTTATTGGATTAAATGTTCACCCTACTCCAGTAAGACCACATCTTCACTAATTACATATGCAACAACCCTATTACCAAATGAGGTCATATTCTGAGATTCTGATAAGGACATGAATTTGGGGGGACACTATCCAGCACTGTACAACCAGCCAAGTCATTAGTCACTTTATGCTTTTTTTAAATCAACTCACTTTAAATCAATTCCTAAGCAATAATATCCATTAAATCATATATCTGAAGAAATGATGGTATTTATTTCATATACAAAAAAATAAAATTATAAAAACTAAAAAATCTTTGCCATGTACTAATATGATGCCTGTAACTTCAGGAAAAACTGCCCAAAAGGATAGCTTAAGAGAAGCTCTTAAGATAAAGCCCTCAGCTGTTTTTACCTATGAACAGCTACGGGAGTATCTGGTCCTGAATATAAGTTTGTCTTTGTGATGCATCCTATTACTGATTCCTAACCCTGGACATAATTGAAAATCATTCCCAGGTCAATTAAATCAGATCCTCTGAGACTAAGTTTAAAGACTACCCAGGTATCTCAAATCCATAGTCAGGATTAAGAATCAATAAAATTAGGATTCCTTTTAAGAGGAGATTTTTTACTGAGTTTATGTGATTGGCTTTAGCAGTAGCCTAAAGAAGAAATTAACAGGAATTAAAAGTTACTTGTTATTTGAATAGTTGCTAAGGATAATCCAAGTAGCTGAACTTCCTGCAGGTAACAAAAAGTTAGCTAGACATTTACCCATGAAAGCTCATATTATCACAAGAAGGTATATTGAATTTAGGGAGGCATATTGAATTTATCATCTCTATTTTTTAATGTACCCATCCACATAGAGTTATACTGGTTTGGTAACACATATAAGAATCCAGTTCTTCTACTCAGCTTCTATATTACTACTATATGCCTAAAAGCTATTGTGTGCATACAATATGCTGAGCACTCTTTTAAGAGCAATGCTTGTTTATTATCTAAATATTAAGTATTGCGACAACTCTATGAGGTATTACTTTTATTACCCTCATTTTATGAATAAAGAAACTGAGAGCATCAAGGTTCAATGACTTGCTCAGGATTGCACAGTTAATGCATATCAGAGCTGGATTTCAAACCAAGGCAGTCTGGCTGGGACTGAGTCCACCTAACCTCTCTGCTTACACTGCTTGATCTGCACGGCCCCCGTTGCTCCTTCTGCTCTCATTTAAGAGAAACAGCAAACTAGATAGAATCAAAGTGGTCATTTGCTTTTGGGAACACCTGTGTTCCTGATGGAATTATAATTAATACTGCATTAACCTCATCGTAAAAACATTAATTACTGTTGATTTCTATTCTGACAACAAAGATGGACATTTCCAATGATTTCTTATATTCATTAGCATGTTTCCTAGATGAAAAATGTTTCATCATCTGAGAAGCCTAACTCAAAGTCTACAAACAAAGGCATAATAGGCCAATAATATGGACCTATTAAATCTGAACAAAAAAACTGCATAATAGCACATTTCCTTGGCTTTTATAACCAAGCAAAATCAAAATACGGTTAAGAACAAAAGATGACAATAGAAAAACAACAATTTCTAGCAATATAAACCATTAAAAGGAATAAAGAATAAAAAGAATTCCTTGAACATACGGCAAAGAATTAACTGACAACCCAAGGTTCTATCAAAACTGTGCAGGCACAGCTAAGTGCTGCAGGCCATCTGCATTGAATCAGCTTCCCAATTAAAATATTTCCAGCCACTGGGAAATCACAGGTCATTCTAAATATTGGGTCCTGGTTGCAGTGGCTGCTATCTGCCTACACTACATTTTTCTCCAGGATTCTTCCTGGGGTTAAAAAAAATGCAACCCCTTCTGCATTAAAACCTTCTTCTACTGCCTAATTCATTCTTCCTTTCTCTTCTAATATCTTAAATGCTTTATACAGAGGAAAGAATGGAACTATGAGAGTTAATAAAATGGTCCTGAATATGAGATGATCACTCCAAAAAGCATGGAAGTAGAGACCAGTCTGGATAAACTTTGTGAGCAATCCGAAACAGTGGAGACTCTTCAACTTGGAAAAAGCGGCCCTGAGAAACAGACCCACAATGTGCTAGATGATACTACCTCTGGTTAGAGCAGGCATCTAGAAATCAACTGACTACATCCATTGTTTTATTGTGACTAACTAAACTGTGTATCCCTTCTACTCTACTATGTAGGTCCTACAGTAGGGGCCACCCACACTTGAATGTCAGTGCCACCACTTACAAAACATTGACTTTGAACAATTCCTCAGCCTATCTCTCATCTGTAAATTAAGGATAATAAAGCTACTTAGTTCATTGGTTATTGTGAGAATGAACTGAGAACTAAAACACATTATGCTGGCACATGGTTAGTACACAACAATTGTTGGCTTACTTCTTGGATGACCAACAAACCAAAAATCTTATCTCTTAGATGACTGATGTCTAAGTTCCCTTCATCTTCATTATTCACAATAATTTAAAGAGGTTCTTTCATGTTGTTCCTGATGACCAACCAGATTTAGAAATTAAAAAATGGGTTCTACATCCTTACACTGCTCTTTATTGCATCTAGTTGCTATATGGACATTTTAGCTCCCTGACTGAGCTGCTATTTTCCTAAAACAAAAGGAAAAGAAAACTAAGCAACACTGTGTGTTTGTTTTTTAGCGAAGTAGACAAAACACCCTAAGTTTATGGTGATTGAGAAATACCTTCACCAACTCTGAGAAAACCACAGTGACAATTAACCTAAGTCTCAGGATGAGCAACCTTTGGTCTCATGGCAACCTGACTGTTGTTCCCCTCCTCCCCCACCCATACCTAGCCATTGGTAGCCAAGCCAAAGATTTCCCACCAATGCATGGGCTCTGTGTTGCCATTCTGCATGTAGTCTGCCTTATTGTTACACATAAAGATGGAACAATCACCAACCACTGAGGTAATAAGAGACTGGAAAGACTAAAATAAAATAAAATAAAATAAAATAAAATAAAATAAAATAAAATAAAATAAAAAGACAGTATAATTATTCCCTGGTATGAACAATAAGTCATTAGAGAGCACATGATTTTGTGACCTAGAATTTAACAGCTACATAGCCAAGAATAGAAATAGGCCTACTTACTTCTTTTTTTTTAAGGCCTACTTCTATTTCACATTAGTTAGTCACAGAATAATATGACCCAGAGCTAAAAGGGACCTTACAGTTATCAGTGGCTCTGTGATAATTCACCAAAATCAACTCACTGATTCACAAACGCCAAAGCACCAAAAATATATTTGCAAATCTCTTGTAAAAAGTGGAAATGGCCTTTTTGTTTAGAAAAAGTTATGGGTCACTTTTACAAATAAAAATAATTAAAATATACTACACTACACCACAGTACAATACAAACAAGGCCCAGGATAATCTGGAAAAGCAAAGATTGAAAGACAGAGAACAGGGGCGCCTGGGTGGCACAGCAGTTAAGCGTCTGCCTCCGGCTCAGGGCGTGATCCCGGCCTTAGGGGATCGAGCCCCATGTCAGGCTCCTCCGCTATGAGCCTGCTTCTTCCTCTCCCACTCCCCCTGCTTGTGTTCCCTTTCTCGCTGGCCGTCTCTATCTCTGTCAAATAAATAAATAAAATCTTAAAAAAAACAGAGAACAAAACACTACTGTGTGACAAGACAGAGAAATATGACCTCACCATATCTCTTAGGATAAGCACCTATGTGTTCAGAAGAAATACCTTGATGAGTCATTGAGAACTGAGGGTAAGAAACAAGGGTAATCCTCAGCTAAAGAGAATTTACTGCTCTACTCTGAAAAATAAAGGTAGAAGAGAAAAAGAAAAAATGTGAGAGGGAGGAGCAGGTGCCCTGAAGACAGGGAGTGAGAATGCCTGCTAACAATAGGGAGGAGGCACTTGGGAAGATGAAAACTTCACATGACGATATTTAAATGGAAATCCTGTGCATAGAAGAATATGACAGCTCTCCATAACCCAAAAAATTTTCAATAAAGAGTATTCACCAGGGGCTCCTGTGTGGCTCAGTCAGTTAAGCTCCTGCCTGTGGCTCAGGTCATGATCCCACGGTCTAGGATTGAGCCCCGCATCAGACTCCCTGCTCAGTGGAGAGCCTACTTCTCCCTCTCCCTCTGCTGCTCCCCCTACTTGGGCTCTCTCTCTCCCCGTCAAATAAATAAATAAATAAATAAATAAATAAATAAATAATCTTTCAAAAAAATAGTATTCACCAAAAAATCACAAAGCTTTTCATAATTGGAGTTCATCTGGAAATCAATAAAGGGGACAAGTTCTGTGCCCTGCCTTATAGAGTCAATAGCTAAGTGTAAAGTAGGGGGAATTTTTAATTTATACATTGAAGACTGGGAGACAGAGGTTAGGGTACCTGTAACTGGAAGAAAAAGAAGATTTGCAGAGAGAAAGTGGGAGAGACCCAATAAAAGTGAGAAATACCCATCATAAATGGCCAAAGATCTTTTAACAATAGTAATATATAAAATCCTCCTGTTCTGTGACTCTATCTCATTCAATTGCTCCAAAACCTTCATTAACTTTAGATTATAGCAATGTAGATTACGTCTGATTATTAAAACATAATTGTTTTGGACAAAACATGAAACAACTTTCTAAAGCCACTAGAGAGCAATGAAAAGCATGCAAGATAAGGAGATAAAAGCCTTGAAAGAAGGGAAGCACACTAATCATATCTACATTTAACAGATTTTTCCACTTATAATGCTCTGTAATTGCCACTAACAGTATTTCCCAGGTGCACGGGAATGGAGCCCAAACAGAAAGGAAAGGTCCCCAGGGAGTCAGAGGTCAATGTTTGGTGCTAGCAGAGTGGTGGGAAATTGGAAGGGAAATCCCAGAAAGGAGAATTACAAAGGGAAGAATCACAAAAACCTACAGAAGGAAAATTTCCAATGCCTTCAAGTTGTTACTGACTTCTGAACTAACATGCAAAGAGCAGAGCCCTTAGGATTCCAGCAGAAAGCAGCAGCTGTGCAAGGATAAGAAGTGAGGAGAGATTTCAGTACCTGCCTAGTAGCATGAATACAGCAATTAAGATCAGGTCCCACATTCCTACTAAAAGGTCAAAGGATCTACACATTAGAATTAAAGGCCATATCTAGAACTAAGGACTGAACCTTTAGACAAAGGACAAAATGAAAATAAACCCACCCCAACGAAGTTTAGAACTAAACCTCCCTAGGATCAGGATAATCAGCCAACATTCTTCAGAAGGAGATAATCAAGTTTCTACACTATCATCCACAATATGCAATATACAAAATAAATTAATAGACTTGCCAAGAAGTATAAAGTAACATCAACAATAAAATAAGATGATTAGATGGCCTAGAGGGTGGCATTCTCAGCCAAAGATTTTTAAATAACTTTATAAATACTTTTAATTGACAGAAAAGAATGCATATGAGTGAATAATTTCAAAAGAAATGTGGAGATTTTTAAAAAGAATTGAATTGCATTTCTACAACTAAAAAAATACATAAAATGTTTTAAGTTATAGAATAACAGCAAGTTGAATACTGAAAAAAAAAAAGAACCAGTGAACAAAAAGACAAGTCAATAGAATAAGAAAAAAGAAGGCTGAAGAAAATTTTGAGGATTGATTATTTTCAGCATGAAATTATACACCCATAAAAATTGTAAAATAATTGTGGGAGTAGAATAGAACATTTTTAGACCTACAAGATCCCACAACTAACTATCCACACACTTCAAAGCTACAGAAGAAGCCATCAAAAGGAAGGTGTAAGTCCGAATACAGAAAGACAAGTGGCAGAACTCTCTTGAGTGTTTGAAGGATAAGGAAGGGAGAAGAACTAAATTCTCATCTTCCACGGAGGGTAGTCAATGAATAATGCCTAAAATGGAAAACTCAAGCATAGTGCAAATATATCTTCTCAAGCTATGGATAGTACCAAAATAATGAGCCAAAAAGAGTTCAAAGTAGTTGCCTCTGGAAAACAAACTTTGAGTCAGGAAGGTGAGGCATTCAGAGTTCTGCTCTTTTCCATAAGCACCACAGAATTCTTCCTCTTTAAATAATAAGACTGTTTAACCTTGATTAAAATAAAAACTGAATTTTTTTAAATGTCAAGAGATATATAATATCTGAAAAGCAAAGAAGAGCAAAACTGGAACTTATCCATAAAATAAAAAATGATTCTTCCATTTAAAAAATGGGGGAGGAGGGATTTTTTTAAATCTAGGGATTAGGTTAACTATTAAGGATGTGGTTTCTATTTTCACTTGAAAATTTTTCATAAAGAGATTGACTTATTCAAGGAAGCTTATAAGAATTATTTTTAAAAAGTAATTTAATTCATAGGAATTGGGGAAAAAAGAGAAATTATTATGAAATCAAAGAGCAAGAAGATGTAATAACCCCAAAGGGCTGAGAATCTTACTATATCTTAGGGAAGGAGAAATGTAAAAGCATTTTCCTTTAGACTATAATTATAAAACTGTAAAAAAAAATTTTTTTTAAAGAACATGAACAAATTCTCTCCTGAAAAAGACATAAAATACTCATGGTAATGAGTGCCATGGTCTATTGTGAAGGGAACTGTTTCCAGGCGACCTTGGGTTGACAGATGTGTTACCAAACTCAATGCTTTTACACAGAGTGGTTGGATGAAATAGAAATGCTTCTCTGCAAGCATTTACGACCCAAATCAACTTTCTGATATACTTCAGAGATTTAACTGTGGTGATATAATTATCCCAAGAAAAGTACAGAAATTTCTGTGCATTATCTATTTGTAAACATGTTACTCTTATTCTCTTATATTAAAAAAAGTTTATTACGAGATTGTAACTACTGTATAAATTATGCTGTAATTTTTTAATATGATAATGTAGAAAACAGGAAAAAATGGTTTGCTTTGTTTTGTTTTAGTTGGAGAAGCAATAGGAGAAGGTAAAAGGAGGAAAAGGAACTAGTATTTATTGAGTGCCAATCATGTTTATGAACATCATATGGACAATTTTTATAAGTAGATATTTATTTCAGTTTCCCTAGAAAACTGAACCAGAGGCAAATATTGAGAGTTAATATTTTTGGAGAAGGTTAATTTCAGGAAAGCAAGGATGAGAAAAAGGGAAATGAGATAAGGAGATAGAAAGCAATGCAAGGCATTACAGACATGTAATTATTTTTGCCTTGCACATTGACTTTAGGAACGAACATCATGCAAATGACTAGTGCTATGTATGCTGGCTTCCATGCTGTCTGTGCCTCGAAGGTATATAAAGCTAACTGTTCTTTCTGTAGGTCCTTCATGACCTCTATGGAAGCCCCTAGACATCTCCTCCCTGTATTGTTCCTGGTACGTGGGAAACGCCCCTTCTCAGGCCAGCCACACCCCACCCACCTCAACTCTTGTTTTCTGTCAGTTCATTGTGTTGACATGTTATCACTGATGAATTCCCTTTCCCATGCAGGTGGTTCTCTTAGACAGAACCCAGAATGTCTTGAAGCTGGCACTCTCTCACTGTGGCTCACATCTGGGTCTTTGGAAGCACTCACAAATCCTATAAGTGCAGACCCATCCCAATATAACAGCAACTCTCCGGGACCTGCCACCAGTGTAAGTAGCAGGACTGTCTCTTCCCTCTCCATGTTCTAGACAACTATTCCTCAAACAGCAAGGACCACACACAAAGTTCTCTGAGTAATCTTCATGGAAACCCAATTCATTAAGCTTGGCATGAGGGCCACCCCTACACCTCACTCCTGGGACAGAGGGAGACTAACTGCTTAACCTCATCTAAGTTAAAGCTATCCATGAATCCCCTATTCTCTCCATACTCTTTTTTTTAAATGTTTTTTTATTATATTATGTTAGTCACCATACAGTACATCCCTGGTTTTTGATGTAAAGTTCGATGACTCATTAGTTGTGTATAACACCCAGTGCACCATGCAATATGTGCCCTCCTTACTACCCATCACCAGCCTATCCCATTCCCCCACCTCCCTCCCCTCTGAAGCCCCCAGTTTCTTTCTCAGAGTCCATAGTCTCTCATGCTTCATTCCCCCTTCTGATTACTCCCCCTTTCTTTATTCCTTTCTTCCCCTACCGATCTTCCTAGTTCTTTTGTTCCATAGATGAGAGAAATCATATAATTGTCTTTCTCTGCTTGACTTATTTCACTTAGCGTAAGGTGTTATCTTAGTGTGGTTTTGATTTGAATTTCCCTGATGACTAATGATTTTGAACATTTTTTCATGTGTCTGTTAACCATTTGTATGTCATCATTGGAAAAGTGTCTGTTCATATCTTCTGCCCATTTTATGATTTGTTTATTTGTTTCTTGTGTATTGAGTTTGAGAAGTTCTTTGTAGATCTTGGATAAGTCTTTTATCTGTAGTGTCATTTGCAAATACATTCTCCCATTCCGTGGGCTGCCTCTTAGTCTTTTTGACTGTTCCCTTGGCTGTGTAGAAGCTTTATGAAGTCCCACATGTTCATTTTATCTTTTGTTTCTCTTGCCTTTGGAGATGTGTCCTGAAAAATGTTGCTGTGGCCAATGTCGTATAGGTTGCTGCCTATGTTCTCCTCTAGGATTTTGATGGATTCCTGTCTCACATCGAGGTCTTTCATCCATTTGGAGTTTATCTTTGTGTATGGTATGAGAGAGTGGTCAAGTTTCATTCTTTGCATGTAGCTGTCCAATTTTCCCAGCACCATTTATTGAAGAGACTGTCTTTTTTCCCTTGGATGTTTTTTTCCTGCTTTATCAAAGATTAGTTGCCCAAAGAGCTGAGGGTCCATTTCTGGGTTCTCTATTCTATTCCATTGGTCTATGTGTCTGTTTTTGTGCCAGTACCATGCTGTCTTTGTGATCACAGCTTTGTAGTACAGCTCGAAATCCTGCATTGTGATGCCCCCAGCTTTGTTTTTCCTTTTCAACACTTCCTTGGCGATTCGGAGCCTTTTCTGGTTCACACAAATTTAAGGGCTGTTTGTTCCAGTTCTTTGAAAAATGTCCTCGGTATTTTGATCGGGATAGCATTGAAAGTGTAGATTGCTCTGGGTAGCATGGACATTTTAACTCTCTTAATGCTTTCAATCCATGAGCATTAAATATTTTTCCATGTTTTTGTGTCTTCCTCAATTTCTTTCAAGAGTGATCTGTAGTTTCTAGAACATACATCCTTTATGTCTTTGGTTAAGTTAATTCCAAGATAACATATGATTTTTGGTGCTATTGTTAATGGAATGGATTCCCTAATTTCTCTTTCTCCAGTCTCATTATGTGTATAGAAATGCAACTGATTTCTGAGCATTGATTTTGTATCCCGCCACATTACTGAATTGCTCTATAACTTCTAGTAGTTTGGGAGTGGATTCTTTTGGGTTTTCTATATAGAGTATCATGTCATCTGCGAGGAGAAACAGTTTGACTTCTTCTTTGCCGATTTAGATACCTTTTATCCCCTTTTGTTGTCTGATTGCTGTAGCAAGGTCTTCTAGTGCTATGTTGAATAATAATGGTGAGAGTGGGCATCCTTGTCGTGTTCCTGATCTTAAGGGAAAGGCTTCCAGCTTTTCCCTGTTGAGAATGATATTCGCTGTAGGCTTTTCATAGATGGTTTTTATGAGATTGAGGAATGTACGCTGTATCCTTACACTCTGAAGGGTTTTAATCAGTAAAGGATGCTGTATTTTGTCAAATGCTTTTTCTGCATCTATTGAGAGGATCATATGGTTCTAGACTTTTTTCATGTTGATATGATCTATCACACTGATAGATTTGTGAATGTTTAACCACCCTTGCATCACAGGGATGAATCACACTTGGTCATGATGGATAATCCTTTTAATGTACTGTTGGATCCTATTAGCTAGGATCTTGTTGAGAATTTTGGCATCCATATTCATCAGGGAAATCGGTCTGTAATTCTCCTTTTTCATGGGGTCTTTGTCTGGTTTGGGGATCAAGGTAATGCTGGCCTCATAGAATGAGTTTGGTAGTTTTCCTTCTGGTTCTATTTTTTCAAACAGCTTCAGGAGAATAGGTATTATTTCTTCTTTGAATGTTTGGTAGAATTCCCCAGGGAATCCATCAGGCCCTGGACTCTTGTTTTTGGGGAGGTTTTTGATCACTGCTTCAATCTCTTCATAATTAATCGGTCTATTTAAATAACCAATTTCTTCCTGTTTCAGTCTTGGTAGTTTATAGGCTTCCAGGAAGGCATCCATTTCTTCCAGGTTGTTTAATTTATTGGCATAAAGCTGTTGATAAAAGTTTCTAATGATGCTTCTTATTTCTTTGGTGTTGGTTGTGATCTCTCCCCTTTCATTCATAATTTTATTAATTTGGGTCCTTTCTGTATTCTTTTGAATAAGTCTGGCCAGTGGCTTGTCGATCTTATTTATTCTTTCAAAGAACCAGCTTCTAGTTCTGTTGATCTGCTCTACTCTGCTCCTGGTTTCTAATTCATTGATCCCTGCTCTAATCTTCATCAACTGCCTTCTTGTGCGTGGGTTAGGCCTATTCTTCTGTCCCAGATCCAACTTCTTGAGGTGAGAATATAAAAACTGCATTTTAGATTTTTCTATTCTCTTGAGTGAGACTTGGATGGCTATGTATTTTCCCCTTAGGACTGTCTTTGCAGTGTCCCACAGGTTTTGGACCAATGTGTTTTCATTCTCTTTTGTCTCCAGAAATTGTTTAAACTGATTTTTAATTTCCTGGTTTACCCAATCTTTTTTGAGCAGGATGGTTCTTAGTCTCCATGTGTTTGAGTTTCTTCCAAATTTTTCCTTGTGATTGAGTTCCAGTTTCAACGCGTTGTGGTCTTAGAATATGCAGGGAATAATCTCAGTCTTTTGGTTTCTGTTAAGACCTGTTTTGTGTCCCAGTATATGGTCTATTCTGGAGAAAGTTTCATGTGCATTAGAAAAAAATGAGTATTCTGTTGTTTTGGGGTGTAGTGTTCTATATATATATATATATATATATATATATATATATATATATCCATGAGGTCCATCTGTTCCAGTATGTCATTCAAAGCTCTTGTTTCTTTGTTGATTTTCTGCTTAGTTGATCTGTCTATTGCTGAGAGTGGAGTGTTGAGGTCCCCTAGTATTAATGTATTATTATCCATATGTCTCTTTATTCTGGTTAAGAGTTGGCTTATGTATCTAGCTGCTTCACTGTTGGGGACATAGATATTTATAATTGTTATATCCACTTGTTGGATACATCCTTTAAGAATAATATAGTGTCCTTCTGTATCTCTCACTACAGTCTTTAGTTTAAAATCTAATCTGTCTGTGATAATTGCTACCCCAGCTTTCTTTTGAGGTCCATTGACATGAAAAAATGGTTTTCCATCCCTTCACTTTCATTCTGGATGTATCTTTAGGTTCATGATGAGTCTCTTGTAGACAACAAATGGGTGGGTCATGCCTTATTATCCAATCTGCAACCCTGTGTCATTTATGGGAGCATTTAGGTCATTCACATTGAGAGTGATTATTGAGAGATATGATTTTAACGATGTCATGTTTCCTATGAAGTCTTTGTTTCTGTAGATTGTAAATTTCTGATCTATATCACTCTTGGGGCCTTTTTACTTTTATATAACCCCCTTTAATATCTCCTGTAGGGCTAGTTTGGTGGTTACAAATTACTTCAGTTTCTGCCGATCCTGGAAGGTCCTTATCTCTCCATCGAATCTGAATGACAGCCTTGCTGGATAAAGGATCCTTCTCTGCATGTTATTTTCAGATAGAGCTTTGAAAATACCCTGCTAACCCTTCCTGGCCTGTCAGGTCTCTGTAGACAGATCTGACGTTATTCTGATATTTTTCCCTCTGTACATAAGGATTTTCTCCCCCCTGACCACTTTCAATACTGTATCCTTGGATCTAATATTTGCGAATTGCACTGTGACGTGACGTGTTGTAGGTCTGTTCTCATTGACCTCGGGAGGGGTCCTCTCTGCTTCCTGGACATGAATGCTTGTTTCCTTTGCCAGATTAGGGAAGTTCCTAGCTACAATTTGTTCAAATATCTCTTCTACACCTCTCTCTTTCTCCACCCCCTCATGAATGCCTATGATTCTGACATTGGAACTTATCATTCAGTCAGTAATCTCCCGTAACCTACATTCTCGAGATTGAATTTTTTTGAGGCACGTTTCTGTTTAAACTATCTCTTCTACCATCCCATCCTCCAATTCACTAATTCGTTCTTCTGCCTCACTTACCCTGGCTGTCAAAGCTTCTAGTTTAGACTGCACTTGATTCATAGAATTTTTAATTTCTGCCAGATTCGCTCTCATTTATGCCCTTAGAGATTCTATATTCTCAATAACATTTTCATTAATACTTTTTTCAAGCCTACATATCATCTTGACCATTGTTACTCTGAACTCCATTTCTGAAAATTTGTTTATATCCATATCCATCAGTTCCTTGGCAGAGGTCACAGACTCATTGTCTTTTCTTTGTTGGGGGGGGGAGTTTCTCCTTCTTGTCATTCTGATGAGGAGAGGTTGTGGGGCTGTCCAGAGCCCAAATTATGACCAGGACCCAGGCAGTGTGCACTTATTTTATAGGGACCTTAGGGATGTGGGCTTCTTGATATTTCAGCCTGCCTTCTGGGGGAGGAGCATGCCGCACCGATACTCAGGCAACCCTGTTTGGATGGAGTCTCCGTGTCGCCTGTGAGGGGGGGATGGGGATGGGCACACTGTGAGCTGGTATTTCCAGGCTTTTGTTCTCTGGCAGCTTTCCCTGGCAGTTTGCTGTGACTCTTCTGAGAATCAGAGCAGCAGTAGCCGAATCTCAGCCTCTGTCTCAGAACAGAGGGATCGCAGTCCACTCTCCACTGGTGTTCTGGCCAGTTTAACTCTGTATCTGTTGGTGCTGCTCAATCCTACAGCGTCCCAGGATGTGTGCCCCACACCCAGCATCCCAGACCTCACTTCCAGGTCTGGCACGTCTCTGTCCTTTATGTTTCTAACACCACCAGCCACCAGCCGCCAGCTGCTAGCTGCCCCCGTGCGCTCCAGAGTTACATTTCAGTGTGTTTCGTGCAATCCAGAGGTCCGGTTTTCAGGCTGGTTGCGCGCGTTCCCTGGCTCACGGTCTCAGACTGCTCTCTCACAGGTGCCGGTCCACAAGTCCGCCCACTCCCCAGTGCAGGTGGCTACTGCTTCCCAGTGCCCGAACGCGGTGGCTCCCCACCCCTTCCATTTATCTTTCAATATTTGTGTGCGGTTTCACAGCTTCCTGCTACGTACCTCAATACTCATCACTGGAGATATTCATTTGTAGAGATCCAGATGTATCTTCCTGCATCTCAGGCTGATTCCATGGATGTTCAGGATGTTCTGGTACCTATCCAGATTGACTCAGGGGACCAGCTGAAAAAAGGGGCCCCTACTTCTCTGCCATCTTAACTCTCTAGTGACCTACACTGGTGTTTCTTACAGATATGTACCTAGATCTTTCCTAATGCTTCCACAACCACTTTGATTCATGCTTCCCTATTCATATTTGATGATGTTACTGGTGGATATTATCTTGACACTGTCGTTTCCTAGAGAAAAGCGTGTGGACATTTTCCTAAGACTGCAAACCAAATTTTTCGAAGGGATACCTCTGCATGAGGGTGCTTTAGTTGGATGACGGTTCCTAGACACTGTTCTCTATTACATATAAGAATGTGGCACAATGTTCATGTTTCTAAACCACATTGGTGAACCTTCCTTGCTCGTGAAAGATGATGTTTGTTGGCCTTTCCTTGTATAGTGTTGTGTCTCAGAGATAAGTATTTGGCCCTTTGGTCAGACTTCCAGGACCACTTTAGTTTATGCTTCCATATTCATGAATGATGATGTTAGGGCTAACTGGGTTCACATACACCATTGTTTCCTACAGAAGAGTTTATGACATTTTTGTTACATTGCCACAACCACTTACAATAGGGGTTCCACATTAACAAAAGATATTCTGCATTGTAAGATTGTTCCTGTACACTGTTGTTTCTCAGCTATATGTTTGTAAGCCTTACCTAATGGTACCATAACCACCTTCATTCATGCTTCCATCTTCAGGAAGGCTGATGTGACTTGAAGGGCATTATCTTGACACCGTTGTTTTTTAGCTATAAGTATATGGACCTTTCCCTAAGCCTACACAACCAATGTTGATAAGGGATCAGTACTGAGAAGGCTGATATTAGTTGAAGGTGTTTTCCTTTACACGGTGGTTTAATACCAATAGGATAGGCCCAGTCCTCAAGATTCCAGAATCTTTTGATTAATGCTTCCATATTCATGAAAGATGATGTTAATTGCTAATGCTATTCTGTAAATTGGTGTTGTCTAGGGATAGGTATGTGGTCCTTTCCTTCTGAATCCACCTCCACCTTGGTTCACGTTCCATATGCGTGAATGGTGATGTACGTTTTTAAGGGGTTCTTTCCTGTATATTGTTGATTCTTACATATATGTACATGGGCCTTTTGTGATTCATACACCACCTATTTACTGAAGGAATGTGGAATCATGAGGGTGATGTTAGTTGAGGGCAGTTTCTATACACTGTTGTTTCTTACAGATATGTACGTAGACCTTTCCTAATGCTTCCACAACTACTTTGATACATGCTTCCCTATTCATATTCGATGATGTTACTGGTGGACATTATCTTGACATCGTTGTTTCCTAGAGAAAGGGTGTGGACATTTCCCTAGGACTACAAATCCAAATTTGAGAAGGGATACCTATGTATGAGGGAGCGTTAGTTAGAGGATGCTTCCTAGACACTGTTGTCTATTACATATAAGAATGTGGCACAACGTTCATGTATCTATACAACTATGGTGAACGCTTCCTTAGTCATGAAAAATGATATTTGTTGGTCTTTCCTTCTATAGGGTTGTGTCTCAGAGATAAGTGGCACTTTTGTCCAGCATCCACCACCACTTTGGTTAATGCTTCCATATTCATGAATGATGATGTTAGGGCTAAATGCGTTCAAGTACACTGTTGTTTCTTACAGATAAGTTTATGGCATTTTCGTTACATTGCCACAACAACTTACAATAGGTGTTCCACATTAAACAAAGATATTGTACATTTTAAGATGGTTCCTGTACACTGTTGTTTCTCCCCTATATGTGCATAGGCCTTACGTAATGGTACCATAACCATTTCGATTCCTGCTTCCATCTTCAGGAATGCTGATGTGACTTAAAGGGCATTATCCTGACACTGTTGTTTCTTAGCTATAAGTATATGGACCTTTCCCTAGGCCTACACACCCAATGTTGAATTGGAATCAGTATTGAGGAGGCTGATGTTAGTTGAAGGTGTTTTCCTGTACATGGTGGTTAATTACCAATAAGGATGGGGCACAGTCCTTGAGATTCCAGAACCTTTTGATTAATGCTTCCATTATGTGAAAGATGATGTTAATTGTTAATGCTATTCTATAAAGTGGTGTTGTCTAGGGATAGGTATGTAGTCGTTTCCTTCTGATTCCACCTCCTCCTTGGTTCATGTTTCCATATTCCTGAATGGTGATGTCCATTTTAAGGGGTTCTTTCCTGTACACTGTTGTTTCTTAGATATGTGTATGCAGTGCTTTGGTGATTCATACATCAACTATTTTCTGAAGGGATGTAGAATCATGAGGGTGATGTTACTTGAGAGCGGTCCCTATACACTGTTGTTTCTTCCAGATATGTATGTAGACCTGTCCTAATGCTTCCACAACCACTTTGATTCATGCTCCCCTATTCATATTCGGTGATGTTACTGGTGAACATTATCTTGACACTGTTGTTTCCTAGAGAGAAGGGTGTGGACGTTTCCCCAGGATTGGAAATCCAATTTTGATAAAGGATACCTATGCAGGAGGTTGCTTTAATTGGAGGAGGTTCCTAGACACTGTTGTCTATTAGACATAAGAATGTGGCACAATGTTCATGTTTCCATACCGATATGGTGAATGCTTCCTTACTCGTGAAAGATGATGTTCATTGGTCTTCCCTTGTATAGTGTTGTGTCTCAGATATAGGTGTTTGGCACTTTCGTCTGGCTTCCATGAACACTGGTTGATGCTTCCATATTCATGAATGATGATGTTAGGGGTAAGTGTTTTCCCGTACAGTGTTGTTTCTTACACATAAGTTTAGGGCACTTTGGTTACGTTTCCACAACCACGTACAAAAGTGATTCCATATTTACCAAAGATATTGTACATTGGTAGAGGGTTCCTGTACACTGGTATTTCTCAGCTATATGTTCGCAGGCCTTACCCAATGGTACCATAACCACCTTGATTCATGCTTCCATCTTCAGGAAAGCTGATGTGACTTGAAGAGCATTATCCTGACACCGTTGTTTTTTAGCTATAAGTATGTGGACATTTCCCTAGGCCTCCACACCCAATGTTGAATCCGGGTCAGTATTGAGGAGGCTGATGTTCGTTGAAGGTGTTTTCCTGTACACGGTGGTATATTACCAAGAAGGATGGGGCACAGCCCAAGAGATTCCAGAGCCTATTAATTAATGCTTCCATATTTGTGAAAGATGACGTTATTTGTTAAAGCTTTTCTGTAAAGTGGTGTTGTCTAGGGATACTTTGCTTCTGATTCTACCTCCTCCTTGGTTCATGTTTATAAAATTCGTGAATGGTGATGTCCATTGTAAGGGGTTCTTTCCTGTACAATGCTGTTTCATAGATATGTGTATGTGGTCCTTCGGTGATTCATACACCCCTGTTTTCTGAAGGGATGTAGAATCATGAGGGTGATGTTACTTGAGGTCGGTTCCTATACACTGTTGTTCCTTACAGATATGTACGTAGACCTTTCCTAATGCTTCCACAACCACTTTGGTACATGCTTCCCTATTCATACTCGATGATGTTAGTGGTGGACGTTATCTTGACACTGTTCCTTCCTAGAGATAACGTTGTGGACATTTCCCTAGGACTACAAACCCAATTTTGAGAAGGGACACCTATGCAGGAAGTTGCTTTAATTAGAGGATGGTTCCTACAGACTGTTGTCTATAACATATAAGAATGTGGCACAATGTTCATATTTCCATACCACTATTGTCAACGCTTCCTTACTCGTGAAAGATGATGTTCAGTGGTCTTTCCTTGTATAGTGTTGTGTCTCCGAGATAAGTGTTTGGCACTTTTGTCAGGATTCCACGACAACTTTGGTTAATGTTTCCATATTCATGAATGATGATATTAGGGCCAACCTGGTTCCCAAACACTGTTGTTTCTTACAGATAAGTTTATGGCACTTTGGTTACATTGCCACAACCACTTACGATACGGATTCCACATTAACCAAAGATATTGTACGTTGTTACAGGGTTCCTGTACACTGTTGTTCCTCAGCTATATGTTTGCCAGCCTTACACAATGGTACCATAACCACCTTGATTCATGCTTCCATGTTCAGGAAGGCTGATGTGACTTGAGGGGCATTATCCTGACACCCTTGTTTCTTAGCTATAAGTATGTGGACCTTTCCCTAGGCCTACACACCCAATGTGGAATAGTTATTAGTATTGAGGAGGCTGATATTAGTTGAACGTCTTTTCCTGTACACGGTGATTCATTACCAATAAGGATGGGGCACAGTTCTCGAAATTCCAAAACCTTTTCATTAATGTTCCATATTCATTTAAGATAATATTAATTGTTACTGTTTCCCTGTAACGTGGTATTGTCTAGGGATAGGTATGTGGTCCTTTCCTTCTGATTCTACCTCTTCCTTGGTTCATGTTTCCATATATGTGAATGGTGATGTCCATTGTAAGGGGTTCTTTCCTGTACACTGTTGTTTCTTAGATATATGTATGCAGTGCTTTGGTGATTCATACACCCCTTATTTTCTGAAGGGATGTAGAATCATGAAGGTGATGTTCGTTGAGGGCGGTTCCTATAAACTGTTGCTTCTTTCATATATGTACATAGACCTTTCCTAACGCCTCCACCAAAACTTTGATTCACGCTTCCTTATTCATAATCAATGATGTTACTGGTGGACATTATCTTGACATCGTTTCCTAGAGAGAAGGGTGTGGACGTTTTCCTAAGACTGCAACCCAATTTTAGAACAGATACCTCTGCAGTAGATTGCTTTAATTGGAGGACGGTTCCTAGACATTGTTGTCTATATTATATAAGAATGTGGCACAATGTTCATGTTTCCATACCACTATGGTGAACTCTATCTTACTCATGAAAGATGATGTTCCTTGGTCTTTCCTTGTATAGTGTTGTGTCTCCGAGATAAGTGTTTGGCACCTTTGACAGACTTCCACGACCACATTCGTTAATGCTTCCATATTCATGAATGATAATGTTAGGGCTAAGTGGGTTCCCGAACACTGTTGTTTCTTGCAGATAAGTTTATGGCCCTTTGGTTATGTTGCCACAACCTCTTACGATAGGGATTCCACATATATATTCTATGAATATGTAGCTAAGAAACAACAGTTTACAGGAACCCTCTTACAACGTACAATGTCTTTGGTTAATGTGGAATCCTTGTCGTAAGTGGTTGTGGCAAAGTAACGAAAATGCCATAAAATTATCTGTAAGAAAGAATAGTGTACGGGAACTGACTTAGCCCTAACATCATCATTCATGAATATGGAATCATTAACCAAAGTGGTTGTGGAAGCCTGAAAAAAGGGCCCAACATTTATCTCTGAGACACAACACTATACAGGGAAAGACCAACGAACATCATCTTTCACGAGTAAGGAAGCGTTAATGAATAGGTTCTGGAATCTTGAGGACTCTGCCCAATCTTTATTGGTAATATACCATGCACAGGAAAACACATTCAACTAACATCAGCCTCCTCAATGCTGATCCCAATTCCACATTGGGTGTGTAGGCCTAGGGAAAGGTCCACATACTTATAGCTAAGAAACAGCGGTGTCAGGATAATGCCCTTCAAGTCAAATCAGCCTTCCTGAAGATGGAAGCAGGAATCAAGGTGGTTATGATACCAGGTGGTAAGGCCTACAAACATATAACTGGGAAACAACAGTGTACAGGAACCCTCTTACAACGTACAGTATCTTTGGTTAATGTGGAATCCCTATCGTAAGTGGTTGTGGAAGGTAACAAAAATACCATAAACTTATCTGTAAGAAACAACAGTGTATGGGAGCCCACTTAGCCATGACACCATCATTAATGAATATATAAAGCATTAACCAACGTGGTCGTGAAAACCTGACCAAAGTGCTCAACACTTATCTCTGAGACACAACACAAGGAAAATACCTTCCTACACAAGGAAATACCAACAAACATCATCAATCATGAATAAGGAAGCATTAATGAAAAGGTTCTGGAATCTCGAGGACTCTGCCCCATCGTTATTGGTAATAAACCACTGTGTACAGGAAAACACCTTCAACTAACATCAGTTTCCTCAATACTGAACTTGATTCAACATTGTGTATAGGCCTAGGGAAAAGACCACATACTTATAGCTAAGAACCAACAGTGTCAGGGTAATGCCCCTCAAGTCACATCAGCCTTCCTGAAGATGGAAACTGGAATCAAGGAGGTCATGGTACCATTTGGTAAGGCCTATGAACATATAACTGAGAACCAACAGTGTACAGGAACCATCTAACAACGTACAGTGTCTTTGGTTAATGTGGAATCCCTATCGTAAATGGTTGTGGCAACATAACAAATATGCCATAAACTTATATGTAAGAAAGAACATTGTACGGGAACCAACTTAGACCTCACATTATCACTCGTGAATATGGAGGCATTAACCAAAGTGGTTGTGGAAGCCTGATGAAAGAGACAAACACTTATTTCTGTAACACAACATTATACAAGGAAAGACCAATGAACATCATCTTTCACGAGTAAAGAAGCATTAATGAAAAGGTTCTGTAATTTATAGGACTCTGCCCCATCCTTATTGGTAATAAACCACCGTGTACAGGAAAACACCTTCAACTAACATCAGCCTCCTCAATGCTGATCCCGATTCAACATTGGGTGTGTAGGCCTAGGAAAGGTCCACATATTATAGCTAAGAAATACAGTGTAAGGTTAAAGCCCTTCAAGTCACATCAGCCTTCCTGAAGATTGAAGCAGCAATCAAGTGGCCATGGTACCATTAGGTAAGGCCTACAAACATATAACTGAGAAACAACAGTGTGCAGGAACCCTCTTACAACGTACAGTATCTTTGGTTACTGTGGATTCCCAAACATAAGTGGTTGTGGCAATGTAATGAATATGCCATAAACTTATCTGTAAGAAACAACAGTGTACATGAACCCACTTAGCCCTAACATCATCATTCGTGAATATGGAAGCAGTAACCAAAGTGGTCATGGAAGCCTGACAAAAGTGCCAAACACTTATCTCTGAGACACATCACTATACAAGGAAAGAAAAACGAACATCATCTTTCACGAGTAAAGAAGCATTAATGAAAAGGTTCTGGAATCTCGAGGACTCTGCCCTATCCTTACTGGTAATAAACCACCATGTACAGGAAAACACCTTCCACTAACATCAGCCTCCTCAATGCTGATCCTGATTCCACATTGGGTGTGTAGGCCTAGAGAAAGGTCCACATATTTATAGCTAAGAAACAACAGTGTCAGGATAATGCCCTTCAATTCACATCAGCCTTCCTGAAGATGGAAGCAGGAATCAAGGTGATTATGGTACCAGAAGTTAAGGCCAACGAACATATCACTGCGAAACAACAGTGGGCAGGAACCCGCATCCAATGAACAGTATCTTTGCTTAATGTGGAATCCCTATGGTAAGTGGTTGTGGCAACGTAAGGAAAATGCCATACACTTATCTGTAAGAAACAACAGTGTATGGGAACACACTTAGCCCTAACATCATCATTCGTGAATATGGAAGCATTTACCAAAGTGGTCGTGGAAGCCTGACGAAAGTGCCAAACACTTATCTCTGAGACACAACACTATACTAGGAAAGATCAACGAACATCTTTCATGAGTAAGGAAGCATTAATGAAAAGGTTCTGGAATCTCGAGTACTCTGCCCCATCCTTATTGGTAATAAACCACTGTGTACAGGAAAACACCTTCAACTGACATTAGCCTCCTCAACACTGATCCCTATTCAACAATGGGTGTGTAGACCTAGGGAAAGGTCCACATACTTTTAGCTAAGAAACAAGGGTGTCAGGATAATGCCCTTCAAGTCACATCCACCTTCCTGAAGATGGAAGCATGAATCAAGGTGGTTATGGTACCATTATGTAAGCCCTACGAACATATACCTGAGAAACAACAGTGTATAGGAACCATCTTACAACATACAATATCTTTGGTTAATGTGGAATCCCTATCATAAGTGACTGTGGCAACGTAACGAAAATGCCATAAACTTATCTGTAAGAAACAACAGTGTACGGGAACCCACTTAGCCCTGTAATCATCATTCATGAATTTGGAAGCATTTACCAGTGTGGTCATGGATGCCTGACGAATGTGCCAAACACTTATCTCTGATACCCTACACTATACAAGGAAAGACCAATGATCATCATCTTTCACGAGTAAGAAAGCGTTCACCATAGTTGTATGGAAACATGAACATTGTGCCTCATTCTTATATGTAATAGGCAACAGTGTCTAGGAACCGCCCTCCACTTAAAGCAACCTCCTGCATAGGTATCCCTTCTCAAAATTGGATTGCAGTCCTATGGAAACGTCCACACCATTATCTCTAAGAAACAATGGTGTCAAGATAATGTCCACTGTTGTTTCTTAGCTATAGGTATGTGGACCTTTCCCTAGTTCTACACACCCAAAGTGGAATAGGGATCAGTATTGAGGAAGCCAATGTTATTTGAAAATATTTTCCTGTACACGGTGGTTTATTACCCATAAGAATGGGGCCCAGTCCTCGAGATTCCAGAACCTTTTCATTAATGCTTATATATTCACGAAAGATGATGTTAATTGTTAATGCTATTCTGTTAAGAGGTATTGTCTTGGGATAGATATGCGGTCCTTTCCTTCTGATTCCACATCCACTTTGGTTCATGTTTCCATATGCGTGAATGGTGATGTTCGTTGTAAGGGGTTCTTTCCTGTACACTGTTGTTTCTTAGATATATGTATGTGTTCCTTAGTGATGCATACGCCCCCTATTTTCTGAAGGGATGTAGAATCATGAGGGTGATGTTAGTTGAGGGCTGTTCCTATACACTGTTGTTTCTTTCAGATATGTCCATAGACCTTTCATAATGCTTCCACAACCACTTTGATTCATGCTTCCATCTTCCGGGAGGCAGATGTGACTTGAAGGTCATTATCCTGACACCGTTTTTTCTTAGGTATAAATATGTAGACCTTTCCCTAGGCCTACACAACCAATGTTGAATAGGGATTAGTATTGAGGATGCTGATGTTACTTGAAGGTGTTTTCCTGTACACGGTGGTTTATGACCAATAAGGGTGGGGTATAGTTCTTGAGATTCCAGAATCATTTGATTAATGCTTCCATATTCATGAAAGATGATGTTAATTGTTAGAGGGTGGGTTAAGACAGCAGAGGAATAGGGGTCCCCTTTTACAGCTGGTCCCGAGTGAAGCCTGATAGCTAGCAGTCCATCCTGAATACCCACGAAATCAGCCTGAGACACAGGAAGATGCAACTGGATCTCTGCAAATGAACATCTCCAGCGATGAGTATTGAGGTACGAAGTAGGGAGCCATGAAACGTTGCAGAGATATCAGAAGATAAACGGAATGGGGAGGGAGTCACCGTGTTCAGGCACGAGGAAGTGGTAGCCACCTGCGCTGGGGAGCAGGAAGACTCGTCTAACGGCACCCACGAGAGAGCAGACTAAGACCGTGAGCTGGGGAACGTGCGCGACCAGTGTGAAAACTGGAGCTCTGGAGTGCATGCAAACAACACTAAAATGGAGCTCCAAAGCACGCGGGGGCAGCTGGTGGCTGGCAGTGTTAGAAACACAAAAGACAGAGACGTGCTGGCCCTGGAAGTGAGGGCTAGGACGCCAGCTGTGGGGCACACAACCCGGTATGCTGTAGGGTTGAGCAGCACCAACAGAAACAGAGTTAAAGTAGTCAGAACACCAGTAGAGAGTGGTCTACGATCCCTCTGTTATGAGACAGAGGTTGAGACTAGGCTACTGCTGGTCTGACTCTGAGAAGAGGCACAGCAAATGGCCAGGGAAACTGCCAGAGAAGAAAAACCTGGAAATACTGGCTCACAGTGTGCTCAACCCCATCCCCCCTCACAGGGGACATGGAGAATCTACCCAAATAGGGTTGCCTGAGTATCAGCATGGCAGGCCCCTCCCCCAGAAGGCAGGCTGAAAAATCAAGAAGCCCACATCCCTAAGGTCCCTATAAAACAAGTGCGCACTGCCTGGATCCTGGTCAATAATTTGAGGTCTGGACAACCCCACAACCTCTCCTCATCAGAATGACGAGGAGGAGAAATCCCCCCTCAGGAAGGAAAAGACAATGAGTCTGTGGCCTTTGCCACAGAACTACTGGATATGGATATAACCAAAATATCAGAAATGGAATTCAGAGTAACAATGGTCAAGATGATGTGTAGACTTGAAAAAAGCATTAACGAAAATGTTAATGAGAATATAGAATCTCTAAGGGCATAAATGAGAGTGAATCTGGCAGAAATTGAAAATTCTATAAATTAAATGCAGTCAAAACTAGATGCTCTGACGGCCAGGGTGGATGAGGCAGAACGAATCGGTGAATTGGAGGATGGGTTAGTAGAAGAGAAAGCTAAAATAGAAACTTGCCTCAAAAAATTCAATCTCAAGAATGTAGGTTACAGGAGATTACTGACTCAATGAAACGTTCCAATGTCAGAATCATCAGCATCCCCGAGGGGGTGGAGAAAAACAGAGGTCTAGAAGAGATATTTGAACAAATTGTAGCTGAAAACTTCCCTAACCTAGCAAGGGAAACAAGCATTCGTGTCCAAGAGGCAGAGAGGACCCCTCCCAAGCTCAACCATGACAAACCTATGCCATGTCACATCAGAGTGCAATTCGCAAATATTACATCCAAGGATACAGTATTGAAACCAGTGAGGGCAAAGAAATTTCTCATGTACCAAGGCAAAGGTATCAGAATTACTTCAGACCTGTCTACACAGACCTGGAATGAGAGAAAGGGTTGGGGGGGGCATTTTTAAAGCCCTTTCAGAGAAAAGCATGCAGCCAAGGATCCTTTATCCAGCAAGGCTGTCATTCAGAATTGATGGAGAGATAAAGACTTTCCAGAATCGCCAGTCATTGACCAATTTTGTAACCACGAAAGCAGCCCTACAGGAGATATTAAGGGGGGTTCTATAAAAGTCAAAAGCCTCAAGAGTGATGCAGAACAGAAAGTCACAATCTATAGAAACAAAGACTTTACAGGCAACATGGCATCATTAAAATCATATCTCTCAATAATCAGTCTCAATGAAAATGGCCTAAATGCTGCTATAATGCCACAGCTTGCAGATAGGATAAAAAGACATGACCCATCCATTTGCTGTCTACAAGAGACTCATTTTGAACCTAAAGATACATCCAGACTGAAAGTAGAGGGATGGAATACCATCTTTCATGCCAATGGACCTCAAAAGAAAGCTGGGGTAGCAATTCTTATATCAGACAGATGGGATTTTAAATGAAAGACTATAGTTAGAGGTACGGGAGGGCACTATATTTTTCTTAAAGGATGTATCCAACAAGTGGATATGACAATTATAAATATCTATGCCCCCAACAGGGGAGCAGCAAGATACACATGCCAACTCTTAACCAGAATAAAGAGACATATAGATAAAAATACTTTAATAGTAGGGGACCTCAACACTCCACTATCAGCAATAGACAGATCACCTCAGCAGAAAATCAACAAAGAAACAAGAGCTTTGAATGCCATACACTATGAGTTGGACCTCATAGATATATAGAGAACACTACACCCCAGAACCAAAGAATACTCATTCTATTCTAATGCCCATGGAACATTCTCAAGAATAGACCATGTTCTGGGTCACAAAACAGGTCTCAAACAATACCAAAAGACTGAAATTATTCCCTGCATATTCTCAGACCACAACGTTCTGAAATTGGAACTCAACCACAAGGAAAAATTTGGAAGAAACTCAAACACTTGGAGACTAAGAACCATCCAGCTCAGGAATGGTTCGATAAACCAGGAAATCAAAAATCAATTTAAACAATTTATGGATACCAACAAGAATGAAAACACAATGGTCCAAAATCTATGGGACACGCAAAAGGCAGTCCTAAGGGGGAAATACATAGCCATCCAAGCCTCACTCAAAAGAATAGAAAAATCTAAAATGCAGTTTTTATATTCTCACCTCAAGAAGCTGGAACAGCAACAGAGGGACAGGCCTAATCCACTCTCGAGGAAGCAGTTGACCAAGATTAGAGCAGAAATCAATGAATTAGAAACCAGGAGTACAGTACAGCAGATCAACAGAACTGGAAGCTGGTTCTTTGACAGACCACTGGCAAGACTTATCCAAAAGAATAGAGAAAGGACCCAAATTAATAAAATTATGAATAAAAAAGGAGCGGTCACAACCAACACCAATGAAATTGGAATGATTATTAGAAACTTTCATTAACAGCTTTATGCCAATAAATTAAACAATCTGGAAGAGATGGAGGACTTCCTGGAAACCTATAAACTATCAGGACTGAAACAGGAAGAAATTGATTTTTTTAATGTTTTTTTATTATATTATGTTAGTCACCACACAGTACATTCCTGGGTTTGATGTAAAGTTCGATGATCCATTAGTTGCGTATAACACCCAGTGCACCATGCAGTATGTGCCCTCCTTACTACCCATCACCAGCCTATCCCATTCCCCCACCCACCTCCCCTCCGAAGCATTTCAGCCAGGCACTTGGGGCCTAACCCTAACCCTAGGTTGGCCATCAAGGGGCCCCTCCCCAAGGGCCTGGTGCCGCAGTGCTGGGGATTTGGGACACCTGAGCCCCAAAGCTGGACTCAGCCTGCTGCTGCGCAGCCACCTGGGCCACTCAGGACGCCACTGAGCATTCAGTGTGGGAGAATGGGCAGGGAACCCCAAGCCCCCGGCGACTTTTGACGGCCCCCTGCACCACAACCCTTGGGCCCACACTCCCCTCCCCTGCCCTCACCTCGGCCTGCCGCTCCACTCACCGCACAGCCGATGGATCGGGCCTGCCGGGCTCCTGGGGCCTAACCCTAACTCTAGGTCGGCCGCAGAGGGTCCCCTCCCCAGTGGCCTGGTGCCGCAGTGCCTATGATTGGGGACACCTGAGCCCCAGAACCAGACTCAGACTGCTGCTGTGCAGCCACCTATGCACTTTGGGGTGCCGCTGAGCACTCAGGGCAGGAGAATGGGCACCCCTCCCTGAGCACCCAGCGACCTTCGATGGCCCCCTGCACCAAACACTTTGTCCCATGCTCCCATTCCCCCACGCTCTCACCTCGGCCCCCCTGTCCCCTCACTGCACAGCCGACAGATCAGACCTGCCGGGCTCCTGGGACCTAACCCTAACACAAGGTTGGCCGCCGAGGGGCCCCTCCTCAGGGCTTGGTGCCGCAACGCCGGGGATTGGGGACACCTGAGCCCCAGCGCCAGACTCACCCTGCCACCATGCAAACACCTGGGCCCCTCAGGGCGACACCTAGCAGTCTCAGTGGGAGACCGGGCAGGGCACCCCAAGCCCCGGGCGACTTTTGATGGCTCCCCAGCCACAATGCTTGGGCCCATGCTCCCCTTCCCCCACGCCCTCACCTCAGCTCGCCAATGCGCTCACTGCACAGAAGGTGGATCAGGCCTGCGGGCTCCTGGGACCTAACCCTAAACCTATGTCAGCCACTGAGGGCCCCACCCCCTGGGATTGGCGCCACAGTGCCAGGTATTGGGGACACCTGAGCCGCAGCCCAGGACTCAGCCTGCCACTGTACAGCCACCCATGCCCCTTGGGGCACCGCTGAGAATTCAGGGCGGGAGAAACGGCAGGGCCCCCTGAGACACAGGCGACCTTTGACTTCCCCCGTGCCACATCGCTTAGGCCCACGCTACCCCTCCACCATGCCTTCTCCACGGCCTGCCTCGCTGCTCCCCTCACAGCCGGTGGATCGGGCATGCCGGGCTCCTGGGGCCTATCCTAACCCTTGGTCGACCACAGAGGGGCACTTCTTCAGGGGTCTGGCGCTGCAGCGCCAGGGATTGGGGTCCCCCGAGCGCCAGCGCTGACTCAACCTGCCACCATGCAGCCACCCAGGAGCCTCAAGGTGCCACCAAGCATTTGGGTGGGAGAACTGGCAGGGCCCCCAAACCCCCGGCCACATTCAACAGCCCCCACACCACAATGCTTGGGCCCACGCTCCCCCTCCCCCACGCCCTCACCTCTTCCCGCCGCCCAGCTCGGCTCACAGCCGGCAGATCGGGCCTGCCGGGCTCCTGGGGCCTAAACCTAACCCTAGGTCAGAAACCAAGGGGCCCCTTCCCAGGGGCCTGGTGCCCTAGCTCCTGGGATTGGGGATCCCTGAGCCCCAGCGCCGGACTCAGCCTGCGCGGCGCAGCCACCCGGGCCCCTCAGGGCGCCGCCGAGCATTCAGGGCTGGAGAACCGGCAGTGCCAGTCCAGCTCCCGGCCACTTTCTATGGACCCCTGTGCCACAATGCTTGGACCCACGCTCCCCCTCCCCCGCGCCCTCACCTCGGCCAACCACTCCACTCGCCACACAGACGGCGGATTGGGTCTGCAGGGCTCCAGGAGCTAAACCCTAACACAAGGTCGGCAGCAGGGGGGCCCCTCCCCAGAGGCCTGTCACTGCAGTGCCAGGTATTGGTGACACCTGAGCCCCAGCACTGAACTCAGCCAGCTGCCACACAGCCACCCGGGCCCCTCAGAGCACCGCCAAGCATTCAGGGCTGGAGATCGCGCAGGGACCCCGGATATCCCAGCGACCTTCGACGACCCCACATGCCACAACCTTTGGGCCCATGCTCCCCCACCCCCAGGCCCTCAACTCGGGCCACTGCTTCCCTAGCTGCACAGCCGGCGGATCGGGGCTGCTGGTCTCCTGGGTCCAAAAACTAACCCTATGTCGGCCACAGAGGGGCCCTTCTCCAGGGCCCTGGCACTGCAGTGCCAAAGATTGGGGACACCTGAGCAACAGCGCCAAACTCAGCCTGCCGCTGCGCTGCCACTCAGGCCCCTCAGGGCCCTGCTGAGCATTCAGGGCGGGAGAACTGGCAGGGCCCCCCGATTCAATGGCGACTTTCAACGGACCACTGAGCCACAACCCTTGGGCCCACGCTCCCCCTCCCCCATGCCCTCACCTCAGCCCACCACTCCACTTGCCTCTCAGCTGGCGATGGGACCTGCGGGGCTCCTGGGGACTAACCCTAACCCTAGGTGGGCCGCCAAGCAGCCCCTCCCCAGGGGCCTGGCGCCCCAGCACCAGGGATTGGGGACACCTGAGCCCCAGCGCCGGACTCAGCCTGCCAGCGTGCAGCCACCTGGGCCCCTCGAGGTGCCACCGAGCTTTCAGGTCGGGAGAACTGGCAGGGCACCCTGAGTTGCCGATGACCTTTGATGGCCCCCCACACCACTACCCTTGGGCCGACGCTCTCTCTCACCCACGCACTCACCTCGGCCCCCCCACTCCGCTAGGTGCACAGCCAGCATATATGGCCTGCCAGGCTCCTGGGGCCAAACCCTAACCTTAGGTCTGCCATGAGGGGACCCTCCCGAGGAGCCTGGCTCCACATTGCCTGTGATTGAGGACACCTGAGCCCTAGCTCTGGACTCACCCTGCCGCCACAAGGTCACCCGGGCTCCTCGGGGTGAAGCCGAGCACTCAGGGCGGGAGACGGGCAGGGACCTCTGAGCCCCCAGCGACCTTCGACAACCCCTTGCACCACAACGCTTGGACCCACGCTCCACCTCCCCCATGCCCTCACCTAAGGCCGCTGCTCAACTAGACATACAGCCGGCAGATCGGGCCTGCCATTCTCCTGGGTCCTAGTCCTAACCCTAGATCGGCCACCATAGGGGCCCTCCCCAGGGGCCTGCACCTCAGCGCCTGAGACTGGGGACACCTGAGCCCCAGCACTGGACGCAGCCTGCGCCGTGAGGCACCCGGGACCCTCAGGGCGCCGATGAGCATTCAGGGCGGGAGAACCGGCAGGGCCTGCCTAGCCCCCGGCCACCTTCGACAGCCTCCCATGCCACAATCCTTGGGCCCACGCTCCCCCTCCCCCACACCCTCACCTCAGCCCCCCACCCACCTGGCTGCACAGCTGGTGGATTGGCCTGCCAGGCTCCAGGGGCCGACCCCTAACCCTAGATCGTCCGATGAGGGGCCCTCCTCAGGGGCCTGGTTCCGCAGTGCAGGGGATTGGGGACCCCTGAGCCTCAGCGCCGGACTCAGCCTGCTGCAGCGCAGCCATCGGGCTGTTCAAGGCACCGCTGAGCATTAGGGTGGGAGAACCGGCAAGGCCCCAAGAGCCCCCGGACATATTCCACGGCCCACCGTGCCACAACGCTTGGGCCCACGCTCCCCCTCCCCCATGCCCTCACCTGGGACCACCGCCCAGCTCGCCGCGCAGCCGGCAAATCTTGCCTGTCAGGCTCCTGTGGCCTACCCTAACCTTTGGTCGGCTGCTGAGGGGCCCCTCCCCAGGGGCCTGGCGCAGCAGCACCAGGGATTGGGGACCCCTGAGCCCCAGCCCCAGATTCAGCCTGTCGCTGCACAGCCACCCGGGCCTCTCTGTTTGCCGCCAAGAATTCAGGTGGGAGAACTGGCAGGGCCCCCCAAGCCCCCGGCCACTTTTGATGGCCTCCCAGGCCACAACCCTTGGGCCCACACTCCCCCTCCCCCACACCCTCACTTGGGCCCGCCGCCCAGACCCTGCACAACTGGCGGATCCAGCCTGGAGGGCTCCTGGGGCCTAACCCTAACCCTAGGTCGGCCGCTGAGGTATCCCTCCCCAGGGGACTGGCACCACAGGGCAGCGGATTTGGGACCCCCGAGATCCAACGTTGGAATCAGCCTTCTGTTGTGCAGCCACCCGAGTTCCTCAGGGCTCCGCCGAGCGTTCAGGGTGGGAGATCGCACAGGGACCCCGGAGACCCCAGTGACCTTCGACAGCCCCCCACGCCACAATCCTTGGGCCCACGCTCCCTCTCCCCCATGCCCTCACCTGGGCTGCCGCCCAGGTCGCTGTGCAGCCAGTGGATCTTACCTGCTGGGCTCCTGGGGCCTAACCCTAACCCTAGGTCCACCGCCAAGGCACACCTCCCCAGGGGCCTATCGCAGCAGCTCCGGGGATTGGGGACACCTGAACCCCTGCGCCGGACTCAGACTGCCGCCGCGCAGCCACCCGGGCCCCTCGTGGTGCCACAAAGCAATCAGGGCTGGAGGATGGGCAGGGCCCCCCGAGCCCCAGGCGACTTCTTTTTTCTTTTTCATTTTTTTTATTTTAATTTTTTTTATTATATTATGTTAGTCACAATACAGTTCATCCCTGGTTTCTGATGTAAAGTTCGATGATTCATTAGTTGCGTATAACACCCAGTGCACCATGAAATACGTGCCCTCCTCACTACCCATCACCAGCCTATCCCATTCCCCCACGCCGCTCCCCTCTGAAGCCCTCAGTTTGTTTCTCAGAGTCCATAGTCTCTCATGCTTCATTCCCCTTTCTGATTACCCCCCTTTCTTTATCCCTTTCTTCCCCTACCGATCTTCCTAGTTCTTATGTTCCATAGATGAGAGAAATCTTATGATAATCATCTTTCTCTGCTTGACTTATTTCACTTACCATTATCTCCTCCAGTGCCATCCATGTTGCAGCAAATGTGGAGAACTCATTCTTTCTGATAGCCGAGTAATATTCCCTTGTATATAAGGACATCAACTTCGTAATCCAGTCATCTGTTGAAGAGCATCTCGGTTCCTTCCACGATTTAGCTATTGTGGACAAAGCTGCTTAACATTGTGGTGCATATGGCCCTTCTCTTCACTACGTCTGTATCTTTGGGGTAAATACCCAGTAGTGTAATGGCTGGGTCATAGGGTAGCTCAATTTTTAACTTTTGAGGGGACCTCCACACTGTTTTCCAGAGTGGCTGTACCAACTTGCATTCCCACCAACAATGTAGGAGGGATTCCCTTTCTCCACATCCTCACCAACATTTGTTGTTTCCTACCTTGTCCATTTTTGCCATTCTAACTAGTGTAAGGTGGTATCTTAGTGTGGTTTTGATTTAAATTTCCCTGATGGCTAATGATTTTGAACATTTTTTCATGTGTCTGTTAGCCATTTGTATGTCATCATTGGAAAAGTATCTGTTCATATCTTCTGCCCATTTTATGATTTGTTTATTGTTTCTTGTGTATTGAGTTTGAGAAGTTCTTTGTAGATGTTGGATACCAGTCTTTTATCTGTAGCATCATCTGCAAATATATTCTCCCATTCCGTGGGCTGCCTCTTAGTTTTTTGGACTGTTTCCTTGGCTGTGCAAAAGCTTTTTATCTTGATGAATTCCCAGAAGTTCTTTTTATCTTTTGTTTCTCTTGCCTTTGGAGATGTGTCATGAAAAAGTTGCTGTGGCCGATGTCGTATAGGTTGCTGCCTATGTTCTCCTCTAGGATTTTGATGGATTCCTGTCTCACATCAAGGTCTTTCATCCATTTGGAGTATATCTTTGTGTATGGTGTGAGAGAGTGGTCAAGTTTCATTCTTTTGCATGTAGCTGTCCAATTTTCCCAGCACCATTTATTGAAGAGACTGTCTTTTTTCCACCAGATGTTTTTTCCTGCTTTATCAAAGATTAGTTGCCCACAGAGCCAAGGGTCCATTTCTGGGTTCTCTGTTCTGTTCCATTGGTCTATGCATCTTTTTTTGTGCCAGTACCATGCTGTCTTTGTGATCACAGCTTTGTAGTACAGCTCGAAATCCTGCATTGTGATGCCCCCAGCTTTGTTTTTCCTTTTCAATAGTTCCTTGGTGATTCAGGGCCTTTTCTGGTTCCATACAAATTTAAGGGCTAATTGTTCCAGTTCTTTGAAAAGTGTCATCGGTAGTTTGATCGGGATAGCATTGAAAGTGTAGATTGCTCTGGGTAGCATGGACATTTTAACTATGTTAATTCTTCCGATCCATGAGCATGGAATATTTTTCCATCTTTTTGTGTCTTCTTCAATGTCTTTCAAGAGCGATTTATTGTTTCTAAAATATAGATCCTTTACATCTCTGGTTAAGTTAATTCCAAGGTAATGTATGGTTTTTGGTGCTATTGTAAATGGGATGGGTTCCCTAATTTCTCTTTCTTCAGTCTCATTGTTCGTGTATAGAAATGCAACTGATTTCTGAGCATTGATTTTGTATCCTGCCACATTACTGAATTGCTCTATAACTTCTTGTAGTTTGGGAGTGGCTTCTTTTGGGTTTTCCATATAGAGTATCATGTCATCTGCGAAGAGAGACATTTTGACTTCTTCTTTGCCAATTTGGATACCTTTTATCCCTTTTTGTCGTCTGATTGCTGTTGCAAGGGCTTCTAGTACCATGTTGAATAATAATGGCGAGAGTGGGCATCCTTGTCATGTTCCTGATCTTAAGGGAAAGGCTTCCAGCTTTTCCCCATTGAGAATGATATTTGTTGTAGGCTTTTCATAGATGGTTTTTATGAGATTGAGGAATATACCCTCTATCCCTACACTCTGAAGGGTTTTAATCAGGAAAGAATGCTGTATTTTTTCAAATGCTTTTTCTGCATCTATTGAGAGACTCATATGATTTTTGAATTTTTCTTTCTGGATAAAATCTAAGACACTGACCAATTTGCAAATGTTGAATCACCCTTGCATCCCAGGGATGAATCCCACTTGGTCATGATGGATAATCCTTTTAATGTACTGTTGGATTCTATTAACCAGGATCTTGTTGAGGATTTTGGCGTCCATATTCATTAGGGAAATCGGTCTGTAATTCTCCTTTTTGATAGGGCCTTTGCCTGGTTTGGGGATCAAGGTAATATTGGCCTCATAGAATGAGTTTGGTAGCTTTCCTTCTGTTTCTATTTTTTGAAATAGCTTTAGGAGAATAGGTATTATTTCTTCTTTGAATATTTGGTAGAATTGCCCGGGAAAACCATCCGGGCCTGGAGTTTTGTTATTTGGAAGGTTGTTTATCACTGACTCAATCTCTTCATAATTAATTGGCCTGTTTAAAAAATCAATTTCTTCCTGTTTCAGTCTTGGGAGTTTATAGGTTTCCAGGAAGGCCTCCATCTCATCCAGATTGCTTAATTTATTGGCATAAAGCTGTTGATAAAAGTTTCTAATAATCCTTCAATTTCATTGGTGTTGGTTGTGACGTCTCCTTTTTCATTCATAATTTTATTAATTTGGGTCCTTTCTCTATTCTTTTAGATAAGTCTTGCGAGTGGTCTGTCAATTTTATTAATTCTCTCAAAGAACCAGCCTCTAGTTCTGTTGATCTGCTCTACTGTACACCTGGTTTCTAATTCACTGATCTCTGCTCTAATCTTGATAAACTGCTTCCTTATTCGTGGATTAGGCCTGTCCCTGTGTTGCTGTTCCAGCTTCTTGAGGTGAGAATATAAAAACTGCATTTTAGATTTTTCTATTCTTTTGAGTGAGGCTTGGATGGCTATGTATTTCCCCCTTAGGACTGCCTTTTGCGTGTCCCATAGATTTTGGACCATTGTGTTTTCATTCTTGTTGGTATCCATAAATTGTTTAAATTGATTTTTGATTTCCTGGCTTATCGAATCATTCCTGAGCTGGATGGTTCTTAGTCTCCAAGTGTTTGAGTTTCTTCCAAATTTTTCCTTGTGGTTGAGTTCCAATTTCAGAGCTTTGTGGTCTGAGCATATGCAGGGAATAATTTCAGTCTTTTGGTATTGGTTGAGACCTGTTTTGTGACCCAGAACATGGTCTGTTCTTGAGCATGATCCATGGGCATTAGAATAGAATGAGTATTCTTTGGTTCTGGGGTGTAGTGTTCTCTATATATTTATGAGGTCCAACTCATCGAGTATGGCATTCAAAGCTCTTGTTTCTTTGTTGATTTTCTGCTGAGATGATCTGTCTATTGCTGATAGTGGAGTGTTGAGGTCCCCTACTATCAACGTATTTTTATCTATATGTCTCTTTATTCTGGTTAAGAGTTGGCGTGTGTATCTTGCTGCTCCCCTGTTGGGGGCATAGATATTTATAATTGTCATATCCACTTTTTGGATACATCCTTTAAGAATAATATAGTGTCCTTCTGTGTCTCTAACTGTAGTCTTTAGTTTAAAATCCAATCTGTCTGATAGAAGAATTGCTACCCCAGCTTTCTTTTGAGGTCCATTGGCATGAAAGATGGTATTTCATCCCTTTACTTTCAGTCTGAATGTATCCTTATGTTTAAAATGAGACTCTTGCAGACAGCAAATGGATGGGTCATGTCTTTTTATCCTATCTGCAACCCTGTGGCATTATGGGAGCATTTAGGCCATTTACATTGAGACTGATTATTGAGAGATATGATTTTAATGATGCCATGATGCTTGTAAAGTCTTTGTTTCTATAGATTGTGACTTTCTGTTCTGTATCTCTCTTGGAGCCTTTTGACTTTTATAGACCCCCCTTAATATCTCCTGTAGGGATGGTTTCGTGGTTACAAAATTGATCAATGACTGGTGATTCTGGAAGGTCTTTATCTCTCCATCATTTCTGAATGACAACCTTGCTGGATAAAGGATTCTTGGCTGCATGTTTTTCTCTGAAAGAGCTTTAAAAATGCCCCCCCAACCCTTTCTCTTATTCCAGGTCTGTGTGGACAGGTCTGACATAATTCTGATACCTTTGCCTTGGTACGTGAGAAATTTCTTTGCCCTGGCCACTTTCAATACTGTATCCTTGGATCTAATATTTGTGTATCGCACTATGAAGTGATGTAGTGTAGATTTGTCATGGTTGAGCTTGGGAGGGTTCCTCTCTGCCTCCTGGACACGAATGTTTGTTTCCCTTGGTAGATTAGGGAAGTTTTCAGTGACAATTTGTTCAATTATCTCTTATAGACCTTTGTTTTTCTCCACCCCCTTGGGGATGCCGATGATTCTGACATTGGAACGTTTCATTGAGTCAGTAATCTTCCGTAACCTACATTTCTGAGCATGGATTTTTTTGAGTCCAGATTCTATTCTAGCTTTCTCTTCTACTAACCCATCCTCCAATTCACCGATATGTTCTTCTGCCTCATTCACCCTGGCCGTCAGAACTTCTAGTTTTGACTGCATTTGGCTCATAGAATTTTTAATTTCTTCCAGATTCACTCTCATGTCCACCCTTAGAGATTCTATATTCTCATTAACATTTTCGTTAATACTTTTTTCAATTCTACACATCTTCTTGACCATTGTTACTCTGAATTCCATTTCTGATAATTTGGTTATATCCATATCAATTACTTCTGTGGCAGAGGCCGCAGACTCGTCTTTTTTTGCTGGTGGGGATTTCTCCTTCTTGTCATTCTGATGAGAAGTTGCAGGGTGTCCGGAACCCAAATTATTGATCGTGACCCACACCATGCGCCCTTGTTTTATAGGGATCTTAGGGATGTGGGCTTCCTGATTTTTCAGCCTGCCTTCTGGGGGAGGGGCCTGCCATGCCGATACTCAGGCAACCCTGTTTCGGTACAGTTTCCGTGTCCCCTGCTAGGGGGGATGGGGATGGTCACACTGTGAGCTGGTATTTCCAGGCTTTTGTTCTCTGGTGGCTTTCCGTGGTGGTTTGCTGTGCCTCCTCTGAGATTCAAAGCAGCAGTGGCCAAATCTCAGCCTCTGTCTCAGAACAGCAGGATCGCAGACCCTTCTCCACTGATGTCCTGGCCACTTTAACTCTGCTTCTGTTGGTGCTGCTCAACCCTGCCGCATCCCGGAATGTGCGCCCCACACCCGGCATCCCAGCCCTCACTTCCAGGGCCCACAAGTCTCTTTTCTTTGTGTTTCTAACACCGCCAGCCACCAGCGACCACCACGTGCTCCCGGAACTCCTGGTCTCAGTCTGGTTCCAGTGAGCACAGCGGAGCTCCGGTTTTGTCAGGTCATGCCATTTTGGTGGCTTTAAAATGGGCAGCAGTCATGGGACTCCATCAGTGAAAGTAACCAAGAGCACATGTGGGTGCATTTCTTCAGCCAACATCAACTGAGACCCCGCTGTGGGCCACGCTCCATATTAGATGCTGGGAACAAGTTGGCTCCATCCTCGAGGTTCCCAGTGAAGATGACACATGACAAGCCACCCATAGAATGGCTCTGTCTTATTCATCCCTGTATCCCTCATGCCTCACACAGTGCCCAGCACACAGTAGGAGCTCAATAAATAGCAATTTCCTTGGAGAGTGGGACAGTGTGGCGGTCAAGTCTCTGGCATTTGGAATCTGGGAACTTGGGTTTGAATTACAGCCTGTCCAGTTATGTGCTGTACAGCTCTGGGCAGGTCACTTCATCTCTCTGAGACCCAGTCTCCTTGTGGGTAGGATGGGAACTTAGATCACAGGGCCTGTGGGGGGTTAAGGAGCTGATTTGTGAAAAGAGCTTGGCCCATGCTCAGTGCTCAGATTACACCTACCGGAGTTAATGTGGTCACCGTAATGTCAGCGAGCTCTGGTGAACAATCCAGTCTCCATTCACTTTCTGGAAAGTGAGAAGGGCTGACAGATCGCCTCTGTGTCATCCACACTAGGAACCACAAAATCAAAACTAGTGGTTGACCTTCCTTCCCTTCATCTCTCCTTCTTCCCTCCCTCTCCCCTGCCATGCTCTCCCATTTCAACTCCTCTCTCTGCTTGCTTCCCCTTCCTCCTGAAAGCTACATTCAGGTAGGAATCCAGGGGAGTTTTCTGGGAGAAGTCTGGCTCACTGGCTGCTTTGCAGACTGAGGTGGGGGACTGGGGTTGTGAAATCAGAGAGAAGTAAATATGTGTGATGTTTGTCTTGTTTTCTTCATATATCAATGACAAAATAGTAGGAGATATTATGTGGATGGGTTTCAGGTGTGCTCTGCTATTTAAGATGATCTTTCCCTGAGACCTGCTCTTTCCTGCTCTGCATCTGCCAAGCAGCAAACCTGGCTCATGTTTGAATCTCGTGTGTTGGGAACTGAGCAGGGGAGTTACCGGGTTGGGTGTGGTATGACCCCTGCCAGAGGCGGTCTGGTGGGATACAGTCTGTCCTGCACACTTGAGCTGGAGACAGAATGTTTCCCTGTGAGTCAGGTGGGGGGGGCGCCAGGGACCCTCTCCCTCTGCACCTTCGGGTCTCGGACCAGTACCTGCAGGGGCCACCCTCAGGTCTGCCCTGGGGGAAAGGGCACTGCCAGGGAGGGTGGCACAGAGAATGTTCCCTGTGGGGCTCCTGCACTGCTCCCGGGTCCTGCTGCAGAAGTGAGGTGGGAGGCACACCCTGGAGCACATCTCTCTCCTCCTCTCCTCGCCCACATCCCCAGTCCTGGGATCAGAATAAAACCTGCACTTGGCTCGGTGGGAGAGAGGCCCGGGTGCAGCGGCCTGGAGACCCTCCCCGGCTGGTGGGAATTCTAGAGGCCTGTGTGAAGGCTGCTGGGTTGGCTGCACACAATGGCTCTCACGGTCCCACTGAGCTCCTGGGACTGGTCAGGCCCAGGACAGAGGCTCTGAGCACCAGAGCCAGAGTCCCTGCTCCTGTCGAATCTGCTGCTCCAGCCACACAGCGATGGGCCTGCTTCCCACCTCATGGTCACGGCCCACCCTGGATCCTCCCCTCAGGCCTGCCCGGGGCCTCGCCAGTCCTTCCAGGGCTCGGCTCTTGGGGCAAACGCTGGCAGGCACGGGTGATGGTGGGGCCGCAGCTGCTGTAGAGCCCCTGTCACCCCCCTGACAGAGGAGAGGAATTTGGACCAGTTAGTTTACTTTCTTGCCTCTGTGAAGACATGTGGAGGGTCTGGGTTACCTTGCGGCAGCGTTTCTCAGGCTCTGCAGATGACTCATGTACATGAGAACCAAACAAAGCACTCAGATGGGAAGGAAATTCCATGCAGTGAGAATTCAGAATATGTTAAGCAGTTAGGATTAAAATTCATACATTTCACTTTCCACTTTTGTAAAAAAATAAAACAAATACAACTTGTATTTTAGTTGAAAAAGCAGTGTCTTCCGTCTCCTCTTCTTGTGGGAATATATAAAGGCATAAGAGTAATGATGCTAACGTGAGGTGTACTGATTGGCTTTTACCTGAAAATCACAGGCAGGGTTTGATGACGAGTGAGAAAGAAGAAGGAATGTGAGCAAGGAAAAGAAGGCAGTTTCAGGTCTCTGTCCATTGTGCAGGTGCTGGTGTCAGGATGGGTCGTACTGCAGGTGGGGTGGGGGCAGGGTCCCCACTCTCAGCCTCTGTCATCAGACTCCCTCTCCTCACAGGCCCAGATGGCAGGACTTGGCCTTTCTCACCTGGAGTTATGTACATTAACTTCCCCAGTGGGAGCTTTGCATAGAGAGGAGCTTCCCTGCTTTCCCCTGGGACCGTGGTGAAGCTTCCTTGCCCACAGGATAGTTTCTGGACTGGAAGGTTGGGTTGGACTCTGTGTTTCAACAGCTCACTTAGCAGGGCCCAATTCCTTCCTCTCGTCCCTGGACGTGCGTCCCAGAACCCAGGACTCCAGATCCCTGATCTTGGACACCAGCTCCCCCAACTGACCCTGTGTCTTGATCTCATTCTTCTGAGTGACCACAGAGCAGAAGGGACACGACAAACCTTTCCCATGGGGCTCCTTCGGCCACGAATTGATGCACTAGTGGCCGCGGATATAAGCACAGTTTAGGTACATAGCTTTTTCTAGATAACCTAGGCAGATGAGACATTTGCCTCATTCTTTAAAATGTTCAGCCAGACCCACTCTGGGGATTAATAAGTATATTGGAGTTTCCTAATGACCCAAATGACCATGAGGGCTTGAGGTTTTATCCTCTTTGCTTGCATAGACCTGTCTTGTACCTAGTAATTCTCATCCCTCTACAAGGATATGGCCTACAGCATAATACAAATATGAATATGAATATAAATATAAATAAATGATTCTTGGCCCGGAACTTCTGATATCTGAGATGCTATTTAGAATAAATGGTGCAATTGGTCATTCAGCTTTGACCTGAGTTGGTGAAATGAACCAGATCTGGGGTGTCCGATATCGTAGCCACCAACTACCCACGGCCTTCGAGCACCTGGAATTCAGCTCACCTGAATTGAGATGTGCTCTGAGTGTAAAATGCACACTGGATGCTGAAACCAGAATAAGAAAGAGAACTTAAATTATTTTATTAAGATTTTTAAAACACTGTCTCATTGACATAAATGCATGTTGGAGTGATACCATTTTTCCAATTACAATTCTTTTGACTTTTCTCCTTTTACTGTGTGTAATGTGGCTACTAGAAAAGTTATGATTGACACAGGTGGGTCACATTAGACATCTGCCAGACACTGCCAGACTCAGCTCAGAGAGCCTCCAGCTCGGGGAGCTGGTCCACCTGGCCGCCACTCAGACCCGGAGCAGCAGCTGAGGGGTGGAAACAGTCAATAGGGAGCTCAGTTCAGCATCTCGTGGGACAGTCCAAGCTATGATCTGGTTAAGGAAAAGGAAGACTTGGTCATCTCTCCAGCGTGGATATTGAAAATCTAGACCTACCCACAGCTCCCGGAGCAGAGAGCCCAAGTGCCCCCAGTGTCTTTAGGTGCACACGCTGTGCTCAGAAACACTTGCTGTATTAGTAAAATACTTCATTCCCCAGACTTTGCTCTCTTGTATTTGCCTTTTGTAGAACCCTGAGAAGTTAAAAACAAAATTGCACAAGATTGGGTGTATCCTCTGTGAGACTCTTCTCAGGTCTCCCACTCCCTCCAAAGGTGACTCAGTTCTAGAACAAGAATGATCCACAAGGGGCACTTTCTGTGAAATTGTTCTCTTCCCACCCTACCATACCAGCATTCACCTCTTGAATCTGATTCATTTTAATTTAATTCTAGGAGAAAAGCGATTTACTGATGACAGAAAGCTTGTGCCACAAATGGTTTTATTCGTCATTGACCAAAATTTCAAAGGGAGCTACACGTTCAGAGAATTTGAATTTGAGTATTTACAAATCTCAAGAATTGCCTGTGGCCAATAAGTATAATTTTTTCTTGTCTTCTGGACAAAATCAGTCATGTATTTAATTTCATCAACATTACTCCATATATATTATTCCATATATATACTTGTAAAAATTCATGCTTCATCATTAATCCACACCTTGGAAGGTAAAATTCCCATTTCAACTCGACTCATATTTTCTTAAGATTAAAGCCTGCAGCTTTACTAATTAATAGTCACCCATCACTAATATCTGTACAAATTCTCTTTCACTTTAGCTCAGCTACTTAGAACATGCAGGTCCAGACTGATGGACACACAACCTATTTGCTAAGGAATCATGGGGGATGGCATTTGGCTCTGCTTCATTTCCATCCTATGAGATGGATTTTTCACGTTGATTTTATTGCCACTCAGTGACTAAAAAAAGAAATCTCTTATTGCTGCCATGTTTTATTGCACAGTGAAATATAAAAATACAGGCATATCAAAACCATGAAGCCAAATATATGCGAGATTCAAAATATGGGAAGGTCATAACAACAGCTCATAAATTATACATATTTTAAATATCCTTTTTGGCAAACCCTCAGTGAAATTTGAGGGGTTTTTGTTGTTGGGCCTCACTTATTTTGTGTTTTTCTCTTCAAATACAGAAAGCCCTGGTGGATTTTCGGGCTTGAGTGACACCTGAACTTTTGGTGAGTCCAGTGGTCATAAACACAGCCAGCCGCTAGGTGGTGCTGTGTCAGAAACTATGCCAGCTCTTCCCTCTTCCCTGACCCCACCCAGGCTTACCCCCTCCTCCATTCTACTATCTGAAATGCCCAGCAGAGGGCAAGGACCCATCTGATTCCACAACTGCTCAGTTTAGTAAACAATTCTGTCTCTTGATTATGAAGGGTATCTTCACCACCCGCTCCTCACAAGACTACTAAAAATTAGAGCAGTTTAAACTCATAGGTAAATGTTCAGCCTGCCTTCTTTCTGGAAACCTTTATCCTTTTTATAAGGAGGAGAGCGGCAGAGGAAGAGGGAGAGAGAGAATCTTTTTTTATTTTGTTTTATTTTAAAGATTTTATTTATTTGTTTGACCCAGAAAGAGACAGCCAGGGAGAGAGGGAACACAAGCAGGGGGAGTGGGAGAGGAAGAAGCAGGCTCCTAGTGGAGGAGCCTGATGGGGGGCTCGATCCCAGACCTCTGGGATCATACCCTGAGCTGAAGGCAGACACTTAATGACTGTGCCACCCTGAGATCATGACCCGAGTAAAAATCGAAAGTCAGACATTGAAGTGACTAAGCTACCCAGGCGCCCCATTAAACCTTAATGACATGGCAAAACTCGGCTAAATCCAGTCTCCTCTCAATTATTCCTACCTGTAGGAACCTTTCCTTTTGTCCCAAGACAAATCATTTCTTTATGTTGCTCTCCCAGGACAACTTATAAATTCTGCTGCTTCTTCTTTCTCCCTTCTCTCTTTTTAAAAAGATTTTATTTATTTATTTTAGAGTGAGAGCACTCACAAGCAGGGAGAGGAGCAGAGAGAGAGAGGAACATACCCCTTCCTGAGTGTGGAACTGACACAGGGCTGGATCCCAGGACCCTGAGATCATGACCTGAGCTGAAACCAAGAATCCAATGCCCATCCGACTGAAGCACCCAGGTACCCAACATATAAACATCTCTAATAGAATCAGTTACTATTCTTTTCTTTTTGGATGGGTGTGGTCTTAATTCTTTTTGAATGAGACAAATTTAATAGCTGGTCTGTGGTCTTGATTTTGAATATCAACTACAAGGAGTATCCAGCAAAAAGTAGACAACAAATAGTTATTACTGGATTGATGTAGAATTTAATTTTATAACTTGAAATCAATCTGATTTCCCTTATATTATCTCTTGATTTTCATGCTCCCTACCCTTTCCTGCTTATCTAGGAGTAATGTAAAACAATATAACATAATCGAAGGGAGAAAACTTGATTGGACATTATGCAAAGAATAAGCCAAAGGCCATTTACCTAAGTTGTGGTACGATGTCAAGAAGGGAAATATGAAGATGTTATGAAAAGTATTTGTAATTTCCCATCTCAGAAGTAAAGTCTATAATTTTCATTATTCTTGGACATTTTCAAATGTATCCAAACTTGTGGTGAATGAAAGAAAGCAAATATGAAGCTCATGAGTTGCAATATTTAGAAATGGTTGTTGGATTTGACTGTGAGGCACACAGCCTTCTAACAGGCTATACATGCTGTGGGGTCACACTTTGGTCAGCCACCCGCAGATTCAAAACTCATACACTTTATTAGCATTAACAAGGGGTGAAAAATTGTGTGAAATGGCTGATCAGTAATAATTGTTCTGTGAATATGAATTTTAGTTTGGATAAAAGACACGATATGATTTACTGCAACTTTAGATGTCTCGTTTCTATTATGCTCTCTTGCAAAATTTTCAAAAAGGAAAGGCTGTTGTCCAATTTCGGGTGGTCTGGGGCCCGTTCCAGTTTGTCTAACAATGCTTGAAAATACATATTTGCAATCATGGAGAAAAACAGTTGGGGAGAAATGACTGGGTCCAGAGAGTGAGCTTTGAGAGAACACTTCCCAAAACACTTTCACTACTTTGAAAAAATTGAAATATAAGAATAGGTGTGTTCCTTTTTACATCGGTGGGGTCTGTGACTAATTCCATAGAGATAGATATTGGCCATTTAATATTGGGTTAAATGAGATCAGGAGGAATTCCCATTTTTCATTCTTTTTTTTTTTAAGATGATTTATTTGTATATTTGAGAGAGAGAGAGACAGCGTGAATTGGAGGAGCAGAGGGAGAGGTAGAATCGCAAGCAGACTCCATGTTGAATGCAGAGCCCAATGCGGGGCTCCCCTAGGAACCCCCATTTTTCTCAAAGAGGGTTAGCAGACATGGCTTAAGACAGGGCTTCTCAACCTTGGCTCTGTTACATTTGGGGCAAGGGAACTCTTGTGGGAGCTGCAGGGAGCCTGGTAGCGTGTGGAGCAGCATCCCTGGCCTCTACCCACCAAATGCCAGTAGCACCCGCCCCACAGTTGGGAACGTTCAATGTACCCAGACATTGCTGAGTGTTCCCTGGGGGCCACAGCACTCCCTGCTTGGGGACCACTGGAAGCCAATATAATGTGTCCAGAGAACTGGGAAGATACACCCTCTGGGTATAATATTCTATTATGTACCCCTTAATGGAGTAAAAATAATCTCAGACCAAAGAGACATTGACAAGATGTGAATACAGGGAGAACGAGAACGCCAATGGAAGCCTCATCACCGTGTAAACGCCTGGAGGCCAAGATTCAAGGCGAGTAGAGAGGAGCCCTACATTAATTTATTTTCATTCATTAAAATGATTGATAATCATTCATTCCATTCATGGGTTTCTCACATTCTACAGAGGGTGGCTAAGGAGAGAGCAAGATGGAGAGTTTAGACGAGGTTGTTTAAACCATTAATGAGCCACTACCACCCATGCCTGGCAACATGTACGTAATTTTGTCCCACATTGACTCTGGGTTTGAGAATCCCAGGCACAGATGTGAGTCTCAGTACTCAGTCTGAAGAAGTGGATTATTTCAGGATGTTCGTAAATCAAAGTGCAGTATAGCCTGAGATAGCCTGAACAGCACTGGCCGATAGGATTCCGTGATGTAAACGATCTCTGTCTGCCCTGTCCCATATGGTAGCACCAGCTCGGAGTGGCTCTTGAGCCCTTGAAATGTGGCCACCTTTCTTGTGTCACATGTGGAAATGTGAACATTTGGGGGATAGTGAATTAAAAATACATTGTTTAGTGTGCCTGGGTGGCTCAGTTGGTTAAAAGACCATCTCTTGATCTCAGCTCAGGTCTTGATGGTTGTGTGTTCAATCTCTGCCTTGGGCTCCACACTGGGCAGGAGCCTCCTTAAAAAACAAAACCAAACCCAAAACATCATTTACATTTACTTCACCATTTTCATTGCTCTTGTTTCCAGTGTGCTTATTAGAAAACAAGAAACCATGTCTGTGTCTTGCATTAGGTTTTTATCAGAGAGCCCTGATTTAGAAGGTGGAGAATTCTGCCCTGTCAGGACACCTTAAACTCAACCCTGCTCTGGGTTAGTGTCTGGGCCAGGCAGGACCTGCAGTCAGAGCTAGGGATCCGCCTAAGTTCAGATCCTTCTCCCATCTCAGCTCAAAGCCTAGTGAGGATTCTAGACTTGGTTTCCAATTGGCATTTCTGATCTCTCTCGGTTTGGACCATGTGCCTTGATTTTGTGTGTTCATTCCTTAGCACTAGAAAGGACATTTAGTTAGGATCCATTAGGTATTTCCACTTTAAGGATGAAAGGATTTCAGGAAACAATAACATTTAAATCACAGATGATCCTGCCATTCAGCTGTCCAGGTGATCTCCCTCTGGGAAGCCAACATGAAGTAGTTTGAAGAGGCAAGCCAATGTCCTGTCTGCCTAGCCTTTCTGGAGAAGTGCTTTGTGGAAAATGTATAAATAAATAATTAATTGATTGATTGATTGATTGATTGATTAATAAATTTCTGGTTCCTGGCACAGGACTCCTAAAATCCTTGCAGTTTCCTGAGGGATAGGAGAGCCTTCTGTTAGTCATAAAATCTCCAACAGACCTCTCCAGAGTTTAGGCTAAAGAGCTGACATACGGCGGGGCCCAGAAATGGCATCACAGTGGGGCTGGTCACCAGAAGGACCAAACTGGGAGTCAAGGATTAGAAATTTCAGCCCCAGCCACTGGCCATCTGTGAGGGGAGGGGACTGAAGATTGGGTTATAAAAAGTCTTGAACAAGAGGTTGGTGAAAACATTAATATTGTGGAAAAGTGATTTTCCCCCAGAGAGGGCGTGGAAGCTCTCCACCACTCCCCACCCCCTTTAGACCTTCCTTGATACACGCATCTCTTCCATTGGGCGTTTCCTGAGTTGTATTCTTTATAATAAACTGGTCGATGTAAGTAAAGTGGTTTCCTGACTTCTGAGTCGATCTTTTTTCCCCCTTCATTCACATAACTTTTATTACAATGTATTTATAATTGTTTTTTCCTTTTTTAAAATTTAAATTCAATTAGGCAGCGTATAGTACATTGTTAGTTTCAGATGTAGTGTTCAATAATATATCATTTGCGTATACCCCCCAGTGCTCATCGCATCACGTGCCCCCCTTAATGCCCATCACCCAATTACCTCATCCCCCCACACACCTCACCTCCAGCAACCCTCAGTTTGTTTCATATACTTAAATGTCTCTCATGGTTTTTCTCCCTCTCCGATGACCTCCAGTTCAGTTTTCCCTCCCTTCCCCTATGATCCTCTGCACTGTTTCTTAGAGTCTACCTATGAGTGAAACCATATACTTGTCTTTCTCTGACTGCTGTGTTTCACTCAGTATAATACACTCCAGTTCTGTCCAGGTCGATGTAAGTGGTAAGAATTCATCCCTTCGAATGGCTGAGTCATATTCCTTTGTATACATGGAGCCCATCTTCTTTATCCATCCACTTGTGGATGTGAGTCATTCTAGTGAAATTATCAACCCTAAGGAGGGGGTCTGAGGGAATGCCTGACCTTGTGGTTGGGCAGAAGTGTGGGTAGCTTGAACACCCCATTTGTGACTGGCCTCTGCAGTGGGGACAGACTTGTGGGACTGAGCCCTGAAATCCGTGGATTATGAATTGAATTGTTGGAGAACTTGGGGAGTTGGTTGTGGTTGGTGTCAGGAAATAGAGCACACGGGTGTACTTGAAACATGAACACATCTTCTCCCTCCACTGCACCAATTGACTGCATAAATCCCCCCCATGGGGGTCCTCTGTGCTCTGTGGTCTCTTGGAAGAATGGAGTCAGGTTCGACTGGCAGTAGGGGAAGTTGGTTTCCAAGATCAAAGATCTGGAGCCTAGCTGAGAGCTATTCCCTAGGTGAAACCATGGATGCTGAAATGACCCCACTGCCCCCTTCCTCACTAAGGACTCAGAGATTGTGATATCACAGTTGGTTCCCCATGAAAGGTGGGAATTATCTGACTTTGGGCATTTTATGGGCCTGTGCCCCTCAGTCCCAAGTGCAGAGTAGAGTGACCTGGTAGGTCTCTGATAAAGACTGACGGTTGAGTCCTGCTCTGGACACAAGTGAGCCACCCGACAGAGTCCATTATCAGGACAGATCGGTTTCTTGTGAGACATCTATTCTTTGGAGGAGCGATCGCCTCATACACTCTTCCTTTCCCATTGCTTCCCCACCTCCTTTGGGCTCTTGATTGGTGCCCTTGTGGAAGGTCTCCCTGCCATGCCAAACCTCAGGTGGAATCTATTCCCTATGGAAAACACCTGCCTCGACTCTTGATTTCCCTCGCAAGACATGTAACACAGTCTCGTCATCCTTTTTCTTGGCTTTGTGGGGGAAAAATGATACTACTAATGTGTGTCTTAACCTTTTGATATGGAAAAGGATGTGGCTACCCCAGAATGCAAAAAAAAAAAAAAAAAAAAAAAGCAAAGGCTTCAAAAATCATACTGCCCCCTCTGTCTGGTCTTGCTTATTTCTCTCCTTACATTTTTACTGATTCACTGCTTAATGATCGTGAGACAAGGTTTCTCTTATAGGCATCATTAATTGAGTCCTGAGTTCGATGATAAGGACAGATTTCTGTGGGAAGGTTTATTGATTGTGGAAAGAGCAGAGATAAGCCACTGAAATGCAAAAGGAATATGTGGTCCTCTTCTATGTCCAGGCTCTGCATTCTGATCAGTGGCTGAATTTGTTTTTTCTCTCCAATGGGTATGACCTCAGATGTAGATACACCCAATGACAACCTCATGATTTCTGCTACCCTGAGGAGTGTCGAAAGTGGGCATTCAGTTCAGATAGAATCAGAAAGAGATGCTGAGAGGTTCAGCTACATAATTGGCATCATGGACTCCCCTTGGTTGCCCTCTGGCCACCCTACTGGGAAGTGGATCTGGGGAACATGCAAAGAATAGATGTGGGCATTTGCAAAGAATCTGTTCACTAACTCAGGAAGTTCCAACTGCCTGCAAAACTTGGATTCTGGATTGTGGATTTGAGAAATAGAAAGCCCTCGTTTATTTATTGGCACTGGGACTAGGGCTGCTCTTTTCATGGACCCCAAGTCTATTTAGTGGGGATCATCCTGGGTGTGGATATTTGAAACCTTTCATTTTCTAACGTCAGCATTGTGTCCTGGATGAATTCCTAACCTTGTGACCAGGTTTACCAAAGTAGTACTTTAGCAAAGTAAAGGGGTTGTTTTATGCCATTATTTTCTGGGGCTTGATCTCACGAATCTGAGATCATGACCTGAGCCAAAATTCAGAGTCCAAGGATTCACCAGGTTCCCTGACTACATACACTTTTTTACCAGGTATTGTAGTTGCTTGGTTAAGTCCATGGCACTTGGTTTTGTTCTAAAAGGTTTCCTTCTTTATGTATATTTGGAGCTGGTTCCTTCCGTTTCCATTGCTACTTTTCATGAACAGATCAAAATCCTGTGTCTATTGAGTGCCCATCCATGAGCCAGAACACACACTGAACCGTGCATTTTGGGGAGTATTTAAAGTACTTCATTTAGAAAAGTACTAGTTGTATGTATTGCCCTCAATCCATTCACTATTACAGAAATGCAGTGGTTAAAATACAGTGATATTTCCCCCCTCATTATTCAGTGAAGAATCTGCTTTACATACACCTACTGACCAAGAAATTCACAAAGGTTGAGAGGTAACTAAGTACGTCCTCTCAGCTATACACAGAGAAAAATCAGGTAGTATGCATAGACGGTGAGAGAATTACATAATTTCATTAGTATATGCTTAGAGAAATATGATTTGAAGAATGGAATTTTTGTGAACCCTGCTCTTCATTTCATCTGGGACCCATTTTAAACTTCGTTCTAGAAATGTCTGGTGACTCTGGAGGATAGAATGGGTGGGGATGGTGTTTTAAATCAAGAGTGGGACCTCTATTTATTCTCAATCTGTTTTTCTTTTCCCTCTTCACTCTGAAGTTTGGCTAGTGACTCTATTTGGGGGGGTGGCAGGTCATCCCCCCTCATGTCTTTTATTTTCAAAAAAAAAAAAGAGTGAGAATGTGTGAGGCTGGGGTTCAACTTTCGAAACAAAGCATTTACTCTCCCATGCCCCTCTTGTCTGTGAAGACGGGCCCCTGTCGACACCAGAAGTTGGCCGCTGTGCAGCTGCATTGACTCTGAAAGGTCTATGATGACACCGTCGCCATGGTGACTTGAGCCACACCTCTGCTGTCCTTTCCAGCTGGGACTCTTTGAGCTGACCCATTCCTGTGGATTGGTATTTGCTCTGCTGCTCCAACTCAGAATGGGAAATTGCTGTGGTTCCTGCTATGGTTCCTGCTGTGATGGTATGTTCCTAATGATCTTCTGAATGCTGTTTGCTATGACTCAGTTCACTCTTTCTCAAACTATTTTTCTCATCGTTGAAAATTTCCTCTCTCCCAATTTCATCTACATATGTTTTATAGTTTTGTTTTATCTCTTGATTTCTACTGTTGGTTGTTCTACTGAGCTAGCAGCCTTGGTTTTTGTTCTCCATGGTGAACAATGGACTACTTCCTATGATATCCTGCACCCCTCACTTGTCACCCCTAGGTTTTCAAGGGGGGAAAATACGGCAGTGTCTATGTTCATTTAAGTTTTTTTAAACATCCTAAATCTACATTCACATTATGCATTTCTGAAATTTAGAGTGAACCCAGAAAGGTTGATATGGAGGACATTTATCATTGTTTTCTCAGTGTCTTACAATGTCTGCCCTGTACTGTTCATCCCCAAAGGGGTATGGATTTCAGGATTTTGGGAACATGTGGGTTCGTTCCTATCAATAGTTGCCCCAAAGAGATTCTCAGAATATGAGAGTCTACATTTCAGTTTATGACCCCCAAACACACATTTCCATTTCTAAGAACTTTGGGTGTTATCCAAAAAGACATTTTCTAGAGATTTCAATGGTATGCTACCACCCATCCCATTCAGCACCCCAGACGTAAGTATGGTGACAGTAGCATGACCCTTTTTTCTCTGTGACGCAATGAATAGCCGGCCTTTAATGTATGGTGAAAGATGGGTAACTGGTTAATGGATTGAGTTAATGATTGATCGATAACCAAGTACACAGATTATTAGTGATGCACAAAGAAAAATACATGATGTAGACACAAGAGCAGAGACACACACATTATATATGTGAGTATATATGCATATATGGATGATTGCATACATTTGCACATAGGATTGTAGCTTGAAAACAGAACGTGTCTACATGAAAGTGGTTTTGATGTAATGTGTTTCTTAGTTTTCCTGAACTTTCATTCAGATCTCTTCCCAAAAGCTAAGCTATGTTGTTGTTGTTTTTTTTCTATGAGTTGACAAGGGTCTCAGGAACTCCTAGTTTGTTTGGAGGCACTTCTATTTGTGTGAGGAATAAATAATGCAAGATGGCATTGTTTCACATGTTTGAAAACACAAGACTTTGTAACAGTGACCCTCCTTTCCTTTACACTGGGATTCATTTCATTTGATCTGCTGACCTTAAGACAGGCAACTGGAACATTCTAGAGAACAGTCATGGATATTTGTGGACAAGGGCCCCAGAGAGTGGATTCAGGGAGACAGCAATAGGTTTGCTCCTTTGCTTTTTGTTGTTGTTGCTGTTGTTGTTGTTGTTGTTGTTGTTGTTGTTGTTGTTGTTGTTTGCCTCTGATTCTGTCCAAAGGAAATCGTGTTGGGGTAAAATGCTTGCATTTTGGCAAAGCAGCTGTGTGTCACAGAGCAATGGTCTGGGAACTCAGACTCCCAGATTTGAATCCAGCTCTGGAACTTGTGAAATTATGAGATCTCACACAAGATCTAGACCCTCTAATTCACCTTTCTGACCACGTGACAGGTTTTCATTCATTCAATGCTCATCACACACTTATGCGATGATTTGTTTCCTTTCCCTATTCCTCAGGTGGAGGAACGGAGGCACAGAGATGAATGTGACCAGGTTCATGAACTCCTCTAAGTAAAGGAGCCAGAAGGTGAACCCAGGCCTGCAGTCCAGTGTTCATGTTCTAACTACTGAACCGAACTGCACTTATGACTCAGCTGTGGGATCAGTAGTTACTGTGCAAAGAAGCTTTAGCATCTGCGTGGATGTCAGGAATTCCCTGAGCCAAGGGGAATCCCAAACACTGTTTGTCATTATGAGGTCAGCTCGGTGGTCACATAGCCCAGGGAAGCTCTTGAGCCATAGAAGTCCAGATCTTGCCAGTCATTCATCTGAAAAAGATATAGAAAGCCTGGTCCGTTTGAAGCCATGATTGTGTTCAGTTCAAAGATTCTGAGGGTGTGGAGGCACCGTTTAGGACAAGCCAGTCAAACTCTGTTTGAATGCTGGGCTACTCCTCAGCACCTGACCTCAATCTGGTCAGAATGGAGGAGACCCTTTCATGGTATTTGATGGCATTGTCAGTATGAGTAAGCCCTAGTCATCCCGACATCCTGTGAGCTTAGGGACATTCCTGGGACAAGGAAAAATAAGACTCAAATAACCAGTTCATGATTAACCTTCTGTCCAGAGCTGGTCAGTGCCTGGCCAATCAGTGTCATGGCATGGTCACTCTTCAGGGCATGGCACAAATAGAATAAGAATAGGGAGCATACTGGGCGGTGCCTGGCTGGCTCCGCCAGTGGAGCATCTGACTCTTGATCTCAGGGTCATGAGTTCAGTCCCCATGTTGGGCATGGAGCCTATTTTAAAAATGGAGAGAAAAGAATCGGGGACATAGTGTTGTAGATTTGATAACATTCTCCCCATGAGCCCTAAAAAAAATGCTTGAATGCCATGAATTACACACTTTAGGGACAGTGACCAACAAGAACTCAAACACTCATAACAGCCTGCTGTCCATCATCCTTGTTTGGATGCGCTTGTCCAGCTGGGCCAGGGAGTGTCCATGCTCCAGTGGGGGCCTTTGCTCCTTCCGGAGCTCTCCCATTATTGGCTAGTAAGTGCAAGCATGGAGAGAGGCCATGCTTCATGACTATATACACATAGCCTTGCAAAGCAAGACTAGAAGTCAAACAGCATCAAATGAATAATGGTGGTTGGTTTTCAATGATAGAACTTCATTATTGACAAATTGTCAACAATTGATGAGTTTCCTCACAAAGGATGTGAGATGAAATGCAACGGAAAGTCGTGCTTAGATCTGAATCTAAGTCTCTCAATAAAAGGTTGCTTATTATCACGTGCAAAATAGTATACAGCAGATGATAGATTTAAATGCAAAAGCAGGTCTGGGTGATCCTTACGGAGAGTCGTGATGGGGGAGCTTCTCCAGGGTGTGGGTATGGAAGGGTCCCTCTCTATGTGTTTTGTATATTCCCTGATTTTTTAAAAAATATTTTATTTGAGAGAGAATGAGAGAGCAGAAGCGGTGAGTAAGGGGGATGTGGGGGGGGAGAGAGAAGAGGGACGAGCAGGCACCAAGCTGAGTGCAGAAACAGAGGCCTGGCTCGCTCCCAGGACCCTGAGATCATGACCTGAGCCAGGTCAGACACGTGACCCACTGAGCCACACAGGCGCCCCTGAGGGGTCCCTCTCAAAGGACGTGGGGCTTGGTCCCCTGCCACTGCAGGGTCTAGAGAAGGATGGGGAGTCTATGAAGACTGGATCTGGGGGAGGAAGGAAGGAACAGGGAAGGTGCCCATTCAGAGCCAGTGCAGTCCCGGTTCACTCTTAGCCAAGCCTTAGCCCAGGCAGTTTGGAGACTTACTTAGATCAATACCAGTGAGATACTAGAGGTCATAGGCTTAATTTATTAAACCAGCAAAGCACTAGCCCAGGTGGCCATTTTCCCAGTTAATTCACAGGAACTGCTCAGCCAGGGTTGGTCAGTTGAAGGGAAGCTAATTCTTGGTAGAGCTGTCATGTGACAATTAGTTTGGAAAGTCCTGGGTTCTGAATCAGCTTGGGAGCCCCGCAGACTACTGGTCCCTGAGGGTGCTCAACTGGTCCCGGGGAAGGCTCCACGTCAGACAGCTAGTAGGGGAATGCTGTGGGAGGATGGCCACAGTTGGGCTTCCCCTGGCCCTTCAGAGGGGCTTGTCAAGGGGCATCTGCACTGTGTTCTGGGTCAGGGGTTGAAACCTAGATGTGCAAAGGTGAGCTAGGATTTGGACTTTGCTGTTGGCTCAGGCACCTCCCCCAGGGCATCCACTGTCTCCCACAGACAACTTGGGGCTGGACGATATGAGAAAGAGATGAGGGAGCCCTGGTTCAGGGCTGCAGGGCTTGATCTCAGGTGTCTGGCCAGGTGTCAGGCATTCTGGGACCTTTCTCCCCAAGGAACCAACTCCATTCCTGTCCCGGCTCCCCCACTCAACATTAAGTAGTCTCTATAGCTTGGCTTTGGTAGATAGTGCTGCCGAACATGGGCAGATATTTCTCTGAAATCTAGACTTGAATTCAAATGGATTTCTTATCCAAGAGTGGGATTGCTGGGTGTAATGGCAGTTCTTTTGTGAATTTTTTTGATGAAGTCCCGTATTGTGTTTTCATAGTGACTGCATCAGTTTACATTCTCTGTGGGGTATTTGAAGGCTATATGAACCATAAGACCTTCCTAAAGCCCTCTCTGACTCAGGTGGCTTTGCTAGGCAAATGATGAACCATGGGATCAAAAGTTTGAACTCTGATGAACTTATCACCCCTTTTTCTATGGTCTTCTGATAGCAAGATGTCAACAGCTTTTTCTGTTGTCATGCATTTCCCACGGTCTCTGAGAAAACAAAAAACAAAAGTGAAGAAAACATCCATATTTTCTCTAGGTCTCCGGAAGCTGGCCAGGAGAATAAAGCCGAAGGTTCACCCCACTTCTGACCCTGTTGAAGGTACCATGTAAATTCATTCATTAAGTTGATTCAAGAATAATTATTCTAGGCATACCTGGGTGGTGTCCAACTCTTGATTTTGGCCCAGGTCATGATGTCAGGGTCATGAGACTGAGCCCCGTGTTGGGCTCCATGCTGGGTATGGAGCCTGCTTCAGATTCTCTCTCCCTTTCCCTATGCCCCTCCCCTGCTCACACTCTCTCTTTGTCTCTAAAAGAAAAAAGAAGAAGAATCATTACACTAGTTTTCAGCGTCCCATACTTAAGACAAAAATGCTAAGCCATATTATTTTTGTTTCACGTGTGAAAGTTTTAATTTAGCTGGTCACTCATTAGTTTATAACCACAGGAGTCAAATGGCATTTGGAACTCAAGTCTGTTCACATCTCACGGTAGGTATAGTGAAGCTAACGAATGGACATTAGTCTGTTGTTAAATATTAGGAAAAATAGATCTTTTATTATTTTTAATGAATAGACGTTATTACTTCGAATAGGTTTAGATTAAGATAATAATTGAGCAGATAATATAAAAAGTTTCCCTATCACCCTTATCCCTTGGTGCACAATTTCCACAATCCTTTAAAGCTTCATCAGTGTGGAACACATGTCACGAATCACAAACCAGTGTAGCAATATTAATACTCATTGAAGGCCAGCATCGCTAGGAAGGTCTGCTCTGTGTTGTGCAGGAGTATGGGTTTTGACAAATGTGTAAAGTCGTGTATCCACCATGTACAGAGTAACTTCACTGCCTTGAAAATCCTGTGTTTAACCTATTCATGCCTTTGCCCTTTCTCTAGAAATCTTAACAACCGTTGACCTTTTGTCATCTCTATAGCTTGCCTTTCTCCAGAATGTCATCTAGTTGGAACTATAAAGCATGTTGCTTTTCCAGACTGACTTCTTTCACTTTTATCTATCATTCATCGATGTCTTTTTGTGACTTGATAGCTCAATTATTTTTTTAATCTCCTTTTTATTATTGTTTGAGAGAGAGAGTGAAAGTGTGTGGGGAGGGGCAGAGGAAGAGGGAGAGAGAATCTTCAGCAGCCTCCACACTCAGCAGGGAACCCGTCTGACGTGGGGCTGGATATCATGCCCCTGAGATCATGACCTGAGCCAAAATCAAGAGTTGGATGCTTAACTAAGTGAGCCAGCTATGTGCTCCGGTAGCTCAGCTCTGTTTATTACCGAATCGTATTGCATTGTAAGGGTGTATTGCCGGTTGTTTCTCCGTTCACCTAGTGTAGGACAGCTTAGTCGTCTCTAGATTTGGTGTTCATAAATCAAGCCAATAGAAGCACTCCTGGGCCAGTTTTCATGTAGACACATTTTTCAACTCAACTGGGTAAATACCTAGGAGTGAGATGGCTGGATGACACAGCAAGACTGTGTTTTGCTTTGTAAGATTTGATAGGATTCACCAGTCAAACCATCTGGGGCCGGCTCTTCCTTTCTGGGAAATGTGTTAACTATCAGTTAAATGTCTTTGATACATGCCTGTTCAGATCATCTATTTCCTTTCAGTGGGTTTTGGTAGTTTTGTGACTTTGAAGGAATTGGCCTCTTTCCTTTCAGGAATCCTAGAATTTTTCCATGTATTCCTTTAGAATCCTTTCACGTGACATCTCCTCTTTCATCTCACATTAATGTGTGTCTTCCCTCTTTCTTCATGGTTAGTCAGGCTAGAGCTTTATCCATTTTACCGATATTTACAAAGAACCAGCTTTTGTCTTGGTTTGGTTGATTTTGTCTGAGAGTTTTTTGTGTTCCATTTCATTGGTATCTGCAATTATATTATTTTTTTTCTCTTACTTGCTTTATATGACATGACTCTTTTTTGCCTTGTTTTCTAAGGAGGAAGCCTATTCACTTTGAATCTTTCTTACTTTCCAACACGATGACATTCAGTAGTATAAATTCTCCCAAGCACTGCCTTTGCATACATTTTTGTCAATGTATATTATCATTTCGTTTAGTTCAAAATCTTTTCAAGCTTCTCTTGAAACTTCCACTTTGACCATTTTTTTAAATCTCCAGCTATTTGGGGATTTCCCAAGATTTCTTGCTGTGGTTGAGCTCTATTAATTTCATAGAGGTCTGAGAGAAGCTGTTGTAGTGCTTCTACTCTTTGAGATGTGTTGGGGTGTGTTTTATGGCCCAGCATGTGGTCTCTTGCTGTATGTTCCAGGTGAGCTGGAGAAACAGTATATTCTGCTAGGGAGTCTGTGCTCCAGGAACCTGGATTCCCTGTGTTCCCTTTCTTGTCTCCTCAGGGCCATGGTTTGTCCTGTGTCCTCCCCTCTCCATGGATCTGAGAGTGGTTGATTTTTCAGTGTCTTCAGGCTTTTTCTTGTTCATAGGGTGGACAGTGATTTCCATGATCCTTGCATGTGGAGCCCTCTACTTTTGTCTTCATGTGCCTTCAATCTCCCTTCTCCTGAAATGTGTCTTGACTTCAAGATATTTGGGCACACGCTGCTTCCATTCATATAACCAGGTCTCCAAAAACAGCCAAGAAGCCTGTGTCTAGATGTCAGCTTACGTAGCAAAACACACGTTTTCTTTGACATTCCACCTTTACATTGGCTGTTATCCTAAGTTAGAGGTTTACAGAAATATCAGCCATATGCTTTCACTCAACGTGTTACCCTCCCAGAGGTATGGACTAGTGAAAATAGAGAATATATATGTCTTTACATATATCCATTGAGTATCCAGCCTTTCACACACAATGACAGACCAAGAAACCCATTGACTGAGATGGATAGATACGCATGTACATAGGGAGTTAGTAACATAGAAAAAAGAAAAGGTAACGTTTTGAGATGAAGAGACATATGAATTTCTGTATATAGACAATTGCATTCTTGTGCACATAGAGCTCCAGCTTTAGAAAAGCACAAGCCTCTATTCATGTGGTTGTGAGGTAATGCACAGGTCAGGTCCCCTGAGTCTGCATCCAGCGCGCTGTTCAAAGGCGAAGCTCTGGTCATTTGCATGACTGGGCAGCAGGTCTTAGATTGAGGTGCTCACATGTAGGAGGAGTAAATCACACAAGATGATAGAGTTTCACACATTGTAGAACACGAGTATGTTATGTACATAAGCTCTCTCTCCCACCAGTAAACTGGTGTTCGTCATGTTTGACCAGATAGCTGTCAGGTCAGGCAACTAATTCATTCTGGAAGCATCATGCACATTATTTTGGGAAACGGCCACTTAGTGTGTCCTCAGGCAGTCAGCAAAAGCATTTCTGAGACCTTTATGTGACTCCTTAAACACTGGGTCTGGAGTCCTTTTTAGACAAAGCAGGTGTGTGTCGTGGAGAAAGCACTGGCCTGGGAGCTTGAACAGCAGAGTTTGACTGCAGCTCTGAGTTTTGTGAAGTTATGGCATCTCAGATGAGACATTTCACCTCCAAGGAACCTTCCTGAGCATTTCCACAGCATGCTTTACTTACACTAACCATTCAACCCTCACCACCAATGCAGTACTTTGCTTGCTAAGGGCACTCTTCAGATGGAGAAACTGAGGCACAGAGCTGAATGCGCCCAAGCACACAAGCTCTTAAGTGGAAATGCCAAAATGTGCACCCAGGTGGCTGGACCCATGCTGCTACTCTGAGATACTGAACTGCACTTACCACACTGACAAGCATAGCTCTGAGCCATGGGTTCAACAGAAATCATGCAGGATCTTTCCAAGGCCTGTGTATATATCTGAACTGCATGAGTCTACAGAGATCCCAAGTACTATCTACCATTATGAGGTGGCCTCAGTGGTCACATGGAGGGCAGACTTGGGCATAGCCCTTAGTGTGAAAAGCACACAGAAGGTCCAAACTGTCTGTCCAGCTCACAGATTTTGATACGGGGAGGCACAACATTGAAAAACCTGGTAAATCTCTTTCAGTATTGGGTCACTTCTCAGAGGCTGGCCCCAAACAGGAATCAAGAGATAGTTTAGTGCTCTTTGATTGCATGATCCCCCTGAGCCCCAGAAAGCCTCCAGTGCTGGCAATGACACACCCAAGCAACAAGGACAAATAAGAACTCCCAGTAACATTTGGTTACTAACCCAGGGTCCACTCTTTTTCCTGTACCTCTCTTACAGAGCTGGGGTAGAGGACATCAGGAGGAACCCAGGCCTCCCACTGTAAAGGACCATCCCATTAGTGGATGACTACTGCTAGCACGGAGAGCCACCCGACTCAGTGAACACATACATGAGACACACACTGGACGGAAAAATACCATAAGATTAATGATGTTATTTTTATTTATTTCATATTTTTAAATTTTTGGACTATCTTCTGTCTTTAGGGTGTCCTTATTTTTCATCATCATTATTTTTTAATGGAAGTAGTTGAGTTGACACACCATATTCCGTTCGTTTCAGGTGTACCTTTGCTTCAATGGCAAAGCCAGGACTCTGTTTCTCCCTTCTTTGCTGCTTCTCTTCTCTGCACCTCCTTCCATGAAGAAGGGGGCTCACCAATAGCTAACTGCAGGCTTTTTTAAATTTAAATTCAAATTAGGTAACATATACTGTATTAGTAGTTTCAGGGGTAGAACTTAGTGGTTCATCTGTTGCAGTAACAGCCAGTTGTCATTCCATCAAGTGCCCTCCTTAAGGCCCATCACCCAATTACCCCATCCCCCCACTTCAGCAGCCTCAGTGTGTTCTCTAGATATATGGGAATATTACTCAACTGTTGAAGGACTCAAATCTTGTCATTGGCAAGTGCATGCTGTTAAACCAACCACATCCCTCTCCAACCCCCCCTTCAGCAGCCCTCAGTTTGTAATATAGATACACTGTAAATTACTCAACCATCAGAAGGAATCAAATCTTGCCATTGGCAACTGCATGCTGTTTAACCAACCACATCCATCTCCACTGTTCTGTCGTTCAAGTCAAGCAGAGCACTCTGAGTTATTCATGAGATAGAGCACTGTGTCCTCTAGTCTGTCTCCCATTCAGATGGCCAGTTGGAGGAGGTTCGTCCTGGCAGAACAAATAGAGAGACTTCGCTATGGGCAGAGGGAGGGGTGGGGCTCCCTCACGACACCACAGTGTGCAACCAGGCGACCTATTTGTAGACTAACTGACTCACATCGACCAGGTTGCCTTAAGCTAGAAAGTCAAAGGTCTGTTTCTCCTTCATTTTCTCATCCTCTTGTTTGCTTTTCCTCACCCACCAAGGAGAATGGCCCAGCAGCAGCTCAGCCCATGCTTCTTAACCAGTCACTCCCATACAGTCTTGTCCCATGTCCATATCAACAGTGATCACAAAGTAATTCCCAAGTAGGACCAACAATGGACTGACACTTACTCTGTGTCCTTTTAGAGTATACCAAGGAGGACCTTGGCAAGAAAGCACTGTGGCTCAACACATCCAGGGTAAGCTTGGCTGTCTTTGCCTGAAAAAGAAATGCTTCTTACTTGAGTTTCGTCTTTTTGAAGTGAGTTCAGCTATGACAACATGACAGTGTAGTTTTTAGACGTGAGGTACCATTTTCTTGGGGTGTTGGGGGGGAGGTCGTAAACTGTGTGGTAGGGGACCTTTTACTCAGAAGCAGTTTTTCCTCCCTGAATTAAGAGTTTTGTAATTGTGCTTCAGGGAATTTGAGAGATTCATCCCCCAGGAAAAGCTCATGTCTTTTCCACAGGTGCACGCTGTGCTTCCTTTCCGGGCCTTTGTCTTTCCTGCTGATTCTCATTTGGTTTTCAGTAGTCACCAAGAGAATCAGTGATGACAGAGTATGCATATGACCTGACTCTCAGGGTGTGTTCTTTTCTGTAAATGCAGGTGGCCCCAGAACCATGTGGAAGTGGTACGTATTCTGGAATCAGTCCCTTGCTGAGGAAAAACTCTAGATGGTAAGGCAGGTGGGGGGATGTCCTCACTGTCCTCAGTCTGGAGAGCCATCTGATTCCAGGTTCCTGGTAGGACTGAGGCTTGGGAGTGTGGGGAAAAGCAGACTCCAGGTGAGAAACTATGTGCATGTGTCTCCAGTCCTAGGAAACCAATGCATTCCCCGTGGGTGGTGTGGGTGTGTGTGCATGAGGCTTGGGGGTTAGGTGTCTGTGTAGTGTGATTGTGAGTGTGTGTGTGTGTGTGTGTGTGTGTGCGTGTGTGTGAGAGAGAGAGAGAGAGAGAGCAATAGAAAGAGAGACAAAGACAGAGACAGAGAGAGAGAAGACAGAAAGAAAGATAGAGAGAGAGAGAGAGAGAGAGAGAGAGAAACATGTTTCTCCAGAAGATATGTCAGACAGATACTACATGATATCACCCTTCTCCAAAGCCATGTTATCACACTGCGCACTTTAGAACCTTACTGCAGTGGGTGGCCCAACAGGGGCACTTCAGTCCATGCTTGGAAACCAGCTGGCTCCATACACCCCAGCCTCGTGTCCATATCAAGCAACATTCCATGAATATTCTTGAGCAACAAGAGGAATGTGCTGACGGGTACTCTGTGTCCTAGATGCCTTGGAGGAAGACATCGATCCCATCAAAGGAGACAGCGCCGGAGGCACACCTCTCGCCATGGTGAGCTAGAAGTTCTTTGTCCCAGGAACAGATGTTGCTTTCTTGGTTTCTTTCCAATCAAATTCAGATGAAAATCAGACAATGTATATTTGAGATTATACATATAGATCTCATACAATTTTCCTTTTTGGGAGAGCATTGAGTGGTTGTCTCTGCCAACCGTTAGCTGATTTGAGAGGACATTTACCATTGGCGTCACCAAACCTGGTTCTAAACGCTGTGGTAGGATCCTGTCCCTCAGTAACACTTTCTCCTGCTTGGATGAAGCATTTTGTAGTCACTGTCCTGAATGGACAGGACAGACATGTCCCCCAGGAAAAACAACTTACTAAGGCATCCAGTTCACTTACTTTGGGGTCGTTGGACTCAACCACTGTGTTCCATCTGGGTTCCTAAAGTCATTGGGGGAAATAAAGCTCACTCAGACAGACATTGTGTAGCATGACCTGAGCCTCACGGTGTCCTCTTTTCTGTACCTGCAGGTGACAGCACCATCCAGTGAATGTGGTACGTATTCTGGAATCAGCCTCTTCCTGAGACAAAACTCTAGATGTTAATGCAGGTGGGGCATCCTTGCAATCCTCAGTCTGGCGAGCCACCCTGATTGGTTTGTGGGGGTGTGGTGGACAGGAGATTTCCCAGGTGAAAAAGTGTGTCCATGTGTCTACAGTCCTAGGAAGCCATTGTATTCCCTGTGTGTGGTGTGGGTGTGTGTGCGTGAGGCTTGGGGTTGGGGTGTCTTTTGTGGCTCTATGTGGTATGATTGTTTGTGTTTTTGTGTGGGAGACAGGGAGAGTCAGACACAGAAAGAGAGATGCAGAGAGGGAGAGGCAGAGATGGAAAGAGAGAGAGAAAGATTGCATATTTCTCCAGGAGGTGTATCCCACTGCCACTGCATAATGGCCATTGTCCACATTCAAAAAAAAAAAAAGGAAAGAAGAAAGAAAGAAAGAAAGAAAGAAAGAAAGAAAGAAAGAAAGAAAGAAAGAAAGAAAGAAAGGAGAGAGAGAAAGAAAGAAAAGAAAAGAAAAGAAAAGAAAAGAAAAGAAAATAAAAGAAAAGAAAAGAAAAGACGAGATAAGGAAATCTCGTCACAGGGCACACATTATAGCCCTATTACCACGGGAGGCCAAGCGGTGGCCCTCAGCTCATGCCTGGGAACCAAATGCCTCCACATGCTCTAACCCCATTCATAGCGAGCAATACTCCCCGAGTCATTCTGCTGCAGAGGTGAGGTGACAGGCACATCCTGGAGTACATTTCTCTCTTCTCCTCACCACATCCCTTATACTGGGACCAGAGCAAGACCTGCACTTGGCTCCATGGGAGAGAGGCTCATATGCAGCTGCCTGGAGACCCTCCCTGGCTGAAGGGAATTCTAGAGGCCTGTGTGAAGGCTGCTGGGCAGGCAGCACACACTGGCTCTCATGGTCCCTATGAGCTGGTCTCCTGGGACTGACTGGGCCCAGGACAGAGGCTCTGGGAAGTGGGGCCAGGGTCTTTGCTCCTGTCAGATCCCACTGACAGCGATGGGCCTGGTCCCCACATCGTGGTCACAGCCCACTCTCAGACCTTCCATCCATCTGCTCGGGGCCTCCCCTAGTCCTTCCAGGTCTCAGGGTCTTTGGTGAACCCTGCAGGTACTGGTGTTTATGTGGCCACACCAGCTGGAGAATGCCCGTCACCCCACTGACAGACTAGGGGAATTCGGACAAGTACCATTACCTCTCCTGTCACATTCATCTCCTCTCTGGGCTAGGACACTTATGGGCTGTCATCAATAGGAAGTGTGTCTCAAGTGCCCAAGATGAGCCCAGGCATGGGGCAGTCACTTGATTGCCCAGTTGATGGTCACTCTCATGGCCCAGCATCACCCCTGGCCCATGGCAGCCGCCTCCATGTTAGCTGCATTGGCTCATTGATCAACTGATTGACTAGGGAGCGTGTCAGTAAACCCATGATTGTTCCTCCACTGTTCCCATTGCAGAAAACAGTCTGGTTGTTGGAGGTGACAGGAGAAGGGAAATAAGAAATTAATGATACAGGGAGAGAGGAGGGAGGGTAGCAAGAGGGAGCAGAGGAAGGTAGGAAATCATGGGGACAGAAAGTCATGGGCACCACCATGGCTGCCTCTTGAAAGAATGGGCTGACAGGCACTGCTTCCTGGTCCCAGTTATGAAATGTGAGGGCTGGGAAGGGCCCAGAGACCCTGGACGCCTTTCTCATCAGTGAGGTAAAGGGATCACAGCCCCATGGGTGGTGAGGTGGGGGGACTGCGGAGCTGAGGGCAGCATTGAGTTTTGGGTTTGGGGACATAATCCCAGGGGCAGTGGCCTGAGTTCTCACTTCACCCTGATTATCCCCTTTCCTTTCCCAAGACCAGGCCATGACGATGCTCACTGTCTTCCGTAAGGAAGATGACTTCGCAGGTTGCGAAGACTCGGACCCATAGATCCACCATCTGCATGTAATTTATTTCGTCTTTCATTTTTATACTTTTTTTTGGTAAAGATTTATTTATTTTATTTTGGGAGAGACTGAGATGGCACAAGTGGGGGAGGGACAGAGGAAGAGAGAGGGAGACCCCAAAGCAGAATCCCCACTGAGGGCAGAGCCTGACATGGGACTTGACCCCAGGACCCAGAGATCATGACCTGAGCCGAAATCAGGAGTCACACGCTTAACCGCCTTAGCCACCCAGGCACCCCTCTCCTCTCTCTTATTGAGAAGGTCCTTTTTGTAGCTTTGGCCAAGTTCCTCTTTCCTGCTTGTTATGATCCTCCTCCTGCAGGATCTGGGCTCCTCCAGGCACTTGATGTTCTTGGATCTTCAAATCTATCATCTCTCTCTTCAGCCCTGTCGTTTTTGGGGCTCAAGGCATGAGATGCACAAACGTTCTATTTCTACCAACTCTCACCAGCTCTCTTGGGAATCCTCTAAACCTAACCCCTATCCTCTTCCAGAAAAAAATGTCTGATGCTCATGTGTACATTCATCACAATCCGAATTCTTGTTCCCCACGACTTCACCAACAATGATTTGGCTTTTCAGGGCCAACTCTAGACAACCTGATTGGAGCAAAACCATTCATTTGAGAAGCATCATTGGAAAGGAGGAAGCCCAATGGGCAGCACATTTTGGATGCTATGTTGAGGCCTCCAAAAGAAATTCTGAATCCAAAGTTGTTTCACTAAGAGACCAGAAGGGTATATCCTTTTTGTTCTCTCTTGGACAGAACAGTGACATACCTGGATAGTCATGGCCCAGGAGTTCACTGAAGGCCCCTCTCCTTTTCCCATGTGCTCAATCAAGACTGAAAAAGGAAATGTAAGTTTCCCTTGTAATTCAGTTCTTATACAATGTGTGAATGATCTCCGACTTTGTCCAGAGAACAAAAAAGCCTCTAAAAAGGGTTCTCTTTACTTGTTCTCAACTTTGGCCAAAAAGAAATATAGAGTTTCACAAGAAATTACAATTTTGCTGGAACACAGTTCATTATTTAAGACATAAACTGTTTCAAGTGGGCAAAACATTTTCATCCTTCCATTTAAAGTAGCAAAACTTTCAGAAACCTGTGAGCTCCCTGGGTGCAAATACACATTAGTGATGATGGCTCTCCAGTCCATTCCCTTGGGAACACACGGGCTCTCCCACTAAATGAGTAGCTGGAAGTTCCTTATCTCTAGGAATTTCACTACCCAGACTAGATTGCACTACCCTACTACGTGCAGACATGGCAGCATATTGCAAAGAGCTCTTTTAATAGTGCCCAAGTTTTTCACCAACAGCTTCAGGCCCCCATTCCTGAAATCTTCCTAGAAGCCTCTTCATGATCTTCAACCTCAGGAAGAGACATCAGAGAAAAACTGCCCTTACACAACCCCTGAAGGGATCCCTTCAGGTACTGTTTAAAAACAGAGCAGTGTAACTCCTGGGAGTTCACCCTTGGCTTCATATGTCTCCACTAAAATAAATAAAATAATTTAAAAAATCAGAATTTCACACAATTAGAGGGCTACTCAAACTGAGGCTTCTCAGAGATCCTCTGGAAATAGCCAGTCTTCAGAAGCAGGCAGTTGCCCCAAGATTTTCAGAACAGGCAAATTGTGATGGCTAGTGGGCAGTTTCCACACAAGATATTGGGTCAAGACTCCCATTTAATTATTTTTCTGTTTTGTATCTGCTCAGTTAAAATAATTCTTCTCATTTCCCATAAACCCTTGTTGCCATTCACCCAGAATGACCCCTTTACTCCCGTTTTCTTATTCTAATCATTCTACTAATTATTACCCTTGATAGGTCAGAACATCCCTGACGTCACTCCTGGGTTTCTGACTGCTGGATGTGCCATCCATCCGCGGACCCCCCATGGTAAGTCCCTCTGGGAACTACCAATTTCATCAAATGAAATGAATCGCCAAGGTTGGAAATTCCAACTCCTGTGTCAACTCCAAACCGAGGCCACTTTTGATGATTCAGGCACACGACTTGGAGGAATTACTACGTCTGCCCCAAATGAGAACAGTGTTCCCTTTGGTGGGAAGTGCATAAATAGAAAAAGCCTGTAAGAAACCTATCTCTAATGTTGGCAAAAGTGACTGGTAACTCTTGGCATGTCACTTAATCTCTCTATGTTTCAGTGCCTCCCACTAGAATATGGCTTACAGCCCCTGCTCTGCCCCCACCCACCTCAATAGGGCTGACCTGAGGATTACAGGAGATGGTAACAGGTATTGTCCACGAGCAGTAAAGCATCCTTCCCATGTAAAGCTAAGAGTGAGTGTCCATCCTCTCTTGCTGTGGAGCCATCCACGTCCCCTCTCTGGATTCCACCACCACCAAGTGTCTACCTTATTCTTGCAGTCGCTCAGTGATTGAACACTTAGGGTGATTATGAAACACCAGTCATTTATTTTATTTTTCTTAAGGCTTTCCTTGTGTTTAATTACTTTTAGCCTCATAACATAATTCTAATAAGTAGGCCACAGTCACATTTCAACATCTCAGAACAGGCAAATGAGACACAGAGGGGTGTATGTAACTTTCTCGGGTGCTCGCGGCTCCTGCCTGAAGTCAAGAGTATCACCTGACCCCAAGCAGTGATTCTGAAAACTCTGCCTCTGGCCAAACAACAGGGGGCACCCTACCAATGACCCAGTTGAAGGTACTGTGGGAATGCACTCATTAGGTTCATTCAAGAAGAATGATGCTACTTTTTCAGTGACCCATATGTAAAAGAAAACCATCAAAATGTGAAGCCACATTCTTCTCTTCTGTATGCAAAGGCAAACGATCAAGTCAATCAGTATCGCTGTAACTCCAGCAGTCAACGTGCATTTCTAACTCAAGAATGGGCTCACCTTTACCAGTAAACAACATCTTTAGCTAACGTACAGACCTTTAGCTGATGTTCGAGCCAATATTGGCTGAGACACATCGCTCACTGAAAGAGTGTTTTCGGATTTTAAAAAGTTAATAGGCATTATTGACAACAGGAGGTTTAGACAAATCTAAGAGTTGAAGAGATAATATAGAAAGTTCCCATAACCTACAACCCCCGACCCCAATTCCTCCACTACTAACATCTTATATGGATGTGCTGCATTTGTTATAATTAGCAAAACAATATCGATACACTTTTATTAACTGGAGGTCTATAAAGGAATTCAATTTTGAAATATGCCCCAACATGGATGGACCTTGAAAACATATTATGCTCTGCGAGATAAAGCACGGAGAGAAAGACCAATATTGTATGATTCCACTTCAGGGCCCTGAAACCCTGCCACTCCAAGGACTTTGCGGGGAGGCCAAGACAGATGCCTTCCAGGTCTCCAGGGAGTCCAGGGTCTCATCAAGGCATGTGGCCTGTAAACAAGTCGGTGGTGAGCGGAACAGAGAGTGGAAGGCACTTCTCGCAGTTTGAGGGGCTGAGGAATGTTTCCTAGGTCAGTTCTGGGATTGCAGGTCCACCAGGAGTTGGCTGGATGGACCCAAACAGGCTCCTGCCTGTTGGTGATGAACAGAAGGGAGGAGAGTGCAGAGCAGAGAGGCCCAGGGGAGGCAAGCTGCTGCAGGTCTGACTGTGGAGCCATGGTCCTCAGGAGGGGCAGTGTGTCCCCCAGGGGATATTTGGGAGGGACTGACTGCGATAGGTGGCTGCAGAAAGGGACCTGGGAGGCCTGGAGCCTGACTGAGCACAGTCCAGGGGGACAGTAACCATTGTCACCGCTCTGCCCTTGCTGTCATGGACCCAAGAAGCCCCTCTGCTGATCCAGAGCTTTCTGGGTTCGTGGGGCACACATCTATTGAGTAAACACAAGTTCTTTCTGGACCCCACGATTTCCCGACTTTGAGGCCCACATCATCTGTCAATGAGCAGGTTGGCTGTCTTCTGTGTTTGTGGATGCCACCGCACCCCACCAGCTCTGGTTTTAATCAGGGCAGGAGCACAGCTGGGTCCCGGGCTGGGTCTGACAGTTGGCATTGCCTCTTCAGACATGCGTGGAGACGGTCTGGCGCAGCCTGGTTGGGAGGCTTGGTCATTCATAACATCTCATCAACTGCAATCCCTTGAAAACGAAGGAACTTCAGGAGCCATTCAGAGCTGCAGAAGCCCCCCAGAACTGATAACATGCACCCCACTGCTTCCTTGGCAGGGGGGTATTATTTGCAGGGGAACCCCCAGGATGGGGGCCATGCTGGGGTTTCCTGGGGGTGGGCGCAGAGGAGGGGCCAACAGCAGGGGACAGTGCTGAGCTGGCACCAGCTCCCATTCCCAAAGCTGGGATCTGTGGACAGACGGGGAGGATGACTGAGGGGAAAGACATGTAACCGTGGGAGAAGGGCGCACTTGACGGGACATTCTAGGAGGAGGCACTGCCCTTGGCCCTGGGAGGATGGGGGGGGGTGGCAGGAGGGGTGAGGAGGAAGAGAAAAAGCAGGGAGCACTGGGCCTGCCCCTCAGGAGCACTGGTTGGTTCCTGCCATGTTCTCTCAGCTCCAACAGCCCTGGGGAAGATGAAACTGTGTCCACATCTTGGTGGCGGGAAGGATGAAGGGGAACGAGGGTCATGGGGGCACAGCACTCAGAGTCTCCATCCATCACCACGGCTGTGCCCTCCCTCTCAGATGCTGGCAGAGGAGGAAGAATGTCGGGGAAAGAAAGCAGAGCGGTGGTGGCAGGGTGGCGGGAATGCGGGGTCCGAGGGGGGTGACGTGACCAATGTGTGGTCGTCCTGCCCTGTCCACAGGGCACCAGATCCCCTACCGCCCGGCCAGCAACAGCCCCAGCACGTTCACGACGGTGGAGGTGGGGACCATGGTGAGGCAGTTCACAGCAGCCAAGCTGGTCCTGGAGTCAGCATACATCTTCAGGCTTTTGGCCAAGATGAAACACCACTAGAGGCTGCCACTGGTGGGCGCTGTCATCACCACTGAGAAGAGACGTACGACCCCGGGGCCCAAGTCCACTGTTGTGGTGCTGTGGGGAGGAGAGCTGGGCCCAAATGGGAGCCGTGAACTTGCTGGGTCCATGGCTTCCTGGGTCAGGCCCTGCACTGTTGCATGTCTGCACAGCCCGACATTTATCAGAAGGACAGGAATGTCCCAGGTTTAAAGCTGGAGACGCGGCTCAGCGAGGTTGTGTAACTGGCCCAGGGTGGCTCTGAGTCATCCTGTTGGAGCGCAGCTCCCTGAAGCCAGGCACTTGATCGCTGATGGTCAAAACCAGGTGCCCAGCTCAGCAGGGGCTCAATAAACAAGTTTTCTACCCAGCAGTCATAGGGAGATCTGTCTCCATGGACACTGCTTCCGTTCCAAGCACTGGTGAGATGCTTATTGTACATTGTCTTGGTTTATCCTCACAACGGCCTGGGGAACAAAGCGCTGTGAGCCCCAGTTCTACAGAAGTGGGGCCCAGATGGATTCAGTCATTTGCCGGGGACACAGCTGTGAGGCCGTGACGTGGACACCCTCCACAGACACTCAGTCTCCTCCACCTACAGAAATCTGCTGTGGGTTCCCATCTCAGTGAGCGCCTGACATGCCCTCCAGCCTCACTCTTGAATCTTCCTCAGCAGGCTCCCTCCCCAGGGCCGCCCCACCTCCAGGTTGAGAGATCAGGACCAGACCCAGAGGTCTCAGGGAAGAGGATGACAGGAAGGTGCTTGCGCACAGAGTAAACAGGTGGGCTCTGGGCGTCCCCAAGCATCAGGCTCTGGAGCTGTGTGACCTTAGGCAAGACCCTTGCCCTCTCTGTTCCCTGCACTCACCTGGTGGCCTCTTGGGAAGCCTGAGGGCCAGCATGGTCCGCAGAACTCCAGGGACAGAGCTGGTGCCATGGCTGCACTCAGAATGTGAGCCAGTGACCCCATGGCCTGCGGGATCACTCTAGGAGAAGACCTAGACAGTCTTAGGGAGGCATGAATTGAGCCCAGAGTGCTTGGAAAACCATTCCAAGGGCAGATCTGAAACCTACAAAAGGTAGAAGGCAAAGGAGCCTAGCATGCACTGAGCCCGTACCATGCTCTGGCCACCTCCCAGGCACTGCGGCTCACTGCTCTCTCAAATTCCCTCACAAGCAGGCTGAGCAGCTGGGGAAGCTGATGCCCCACAAGGTGGAAGGGCCCATGAGCTCTGGCACCTGCTCGGAGGCCGCCCCGGCTGGAAGACCCAGCTGCTCAGGACAGGGCTGCTCGGCCCAGGCACATGGCTGACCCTTGCGATGGCCAACGGGGGGGGCGCTGGTGTCCCCCATCTGTGGCTTCGGAGCTTTCAGATCTCCACACATTCCAGGGGAAGGCCATAGCCTGCTGTGAGTCCCCCGACCTCAACCGTTGAGCCTCAGTCCCCCAAGGATGAAGACAAATGCTCAGCCCCTTCTCTGACAAAGGTTACTTCTACTGCTAACTGGAGGAAGGAAGCCTTGAAGTCACTGGAGACGCCAAAGCTTGAGGTGGGTGGAGAGACAGCCGTGTATAGTTGGCCCCTGGCTTTTGGCACATAGTGCTGTCTGACCTGCAGCTGCCAGCACAGGGGTGGGGTTGGCGAGACCGGGGACAGGAACCAGGAGAACCCCTCCTGTAGCTTTGGCCCAGGTCCTCAGGCTCCCTCTTGTCCGGGGCATGCTCAGGGCCCTGAGTGCCTCTCCCAAAGGCTCTTGCCATCTTCCTCAGAGTTGATGCAGCCCCGTAGGGAAATTCAGCACTTTCTAAGGCACAGGGAAAGCCAGGTTTGCTAAAGGTGTGACGTGACTTAAATCCAGATGGAAGCATTATCAGGAGTGCCCTCCAGGAGGCACCCTGGTCCACAGCGGGGCTGCTGCTGATGGGGCTAGGGGATGCATGCCCACACCTCAGCCCACATGCCAACCACCCGCGCCACCTGCCTTGGGCCCATAGAGCTTAGGGGATGTCTGCCAGGGCCTGCAGACCCCCCCCCCCAGCAGAGCTTCACCAATTGCCAGTATGCCCAGGAGGGTGGTCCTTGTGGCTGGTGAGGGGATGCAGGGCTCTTGCTTTGAGGGAGGAGGACCCCGACAGCCCAAGTGTGTGCTCCCAGAGGAGTGCCAACCTCAGTCAGGTGGAAGGGCTCCTCCCGCCATCCCCTCAGGGTCGGCGATCATCACTGCTTCATTACCCACCACACATTCTCAACAGGATCAATCATCTTCATGATAAACAATTAATCAATTATTCCTTCCTCTGTGGGGTTCCTCTGCTGCAATTGATGGGACAGGGAGATGCATGCTGGGAACGATCCACGCTTGGGAGCCAGGTCCCCGCTCCCTGCGCTCTGCACTCCCAGTCGCCAGCACTGTGGGGACAGAGTGGTGGTGACATGCCCCGGAGGAGCCGAGTGGGACACCGTCTGTGTTTCAGGCTCGGGTTGGCTTCCAGGAAGAAGGAGTCAGCATGACAGATGCACTGAGCCTGAGATCACAGGGAGAGTCCACAGGGTCCTGGATGTGCTCAGCAGAGCCCAGGTGTCAACTTCGAGATGTTGTAGGGACGTGTGGTTGCCACAGAGCATGTGTGGGCTCATCCTCCTGTCTGTCCGACTGTCTCCGGCAGGAGAGAGCAGCGCTTTGGGAGCAAGCCAGGGTCTCCCGTGAGGTCCAGGCTGGGGCAGGTCCAGAGTCGGCTGTTAGGGAGCTGCAGGTGCCTGCAGAACTGGGAATGAGCTCCCTGTTCTCTGCCCTCATGGGCAGCCCGCGTCCTCATGCTTGAGCTCACATGGTGCCTTCCTGGAGAAGCAGCCGGTCACGTGTCCCTGGTCTGTTCTGTTTGGGTTGCAGAGTGTCCATTGCCCCCCCCCCCCAAGAACTCCTGGTGTCACTGGCAGAAGTGACTGCACACAGCCTCCAGCTCCAGTGGGTCCCAGGCAGCAACGCCCCCCCCCCATCCACTACTTCACTGTGCAGGTGCGAGAGCTGCCCCAGGGAGAGCAGCAGACCTACTCCTCATCCATCTGCCACAAGGCCAAAGCCTGTGCTGTGGAAAGGTACCCAGAGCCAGGCACGCCCTCCCCAGTGAACAGAGCAGGGACTATGTGTGGGTCAGAGACTCACCCGGACAGCTGAGCTCTCTTCTCCTAGTGCACAGTCCCTGTACCAGGGACCAGGACTCCCACCTCCTGGAGCCGCTCTGGCCTTTGCCCTGGGTCTGTCCTCTGGGCATGCCCTGTGCATGTCATGTGCATACCCCAGGTCCCAGAGATGGATGAGGCACAGATGATGGAGCCAGGGAGCCTGGAAGTATGGGCTCTAGTGCCCTATCCCCTGAGAGGCAGATGTGGAGGAGGGGGAGGTAAGGGGAAGGGGTGTCACAGGCTGAGAGAGTTGCACCTTCTCTTTGTGCTCTCTGTCCTAGTCAGCAAGGCAGACTTGTTCTGTCATCCATTAGTGATGGCTGAGGAGGGAAATGGGAGAGGCATCCCCACTGCACCTTGAGAACCCAGCATTTATCCAGTTGCTGAGGGAACCACCAAGCAAAGGCAGAGGGGAGTGGTGCCAACCACCACAGCTAAGTTCCTGGCACCTACAAGCTCATTGGGGCCCCTCCTCATGTTCCCACCACCTTCTACAGTGAGGGACCAGGGCACCCCCTCTGCAGTGAGGGACCAGGGCACCCCCTCTCTATGGTGGGAGAGCAGGGCACCCCCTCTACAGTGGGGGACCAAGGTAGACCCCTCTGCAGTGAGGGATGAGGGCACCCCCCCCCACGCTATGGTTGGAGACCAGTGCATTCTCCTTTATGATGGCTCATAGGAGACCAGGGCTATCTAACCATCTAGGTGAGGGTTCTCAGAAGTGACCTCAGGCCTCGTGTCTCCACAAGCAGGCCTGGGTTGTGCAAGTTCACGCCACCCTGTAGAAGCCCCCTGGGTCTTTCTGGTGGGCAGGCCTGTCTGGGGAACTGGCCTCGCATCTTTCCTGTCCTCCTCCTCTGGCCCTGACTGTGGTCACATTCCCTGAAGCTCACGTCAGGCTGTGAGGGGGGCCACGAAGGAGCGTGTCCCACCTGCTCTGAGGGTTCCAGGACCCTGGCCAGCACCTCTCATTGGGATGATGGAGGAGGCCTATACCGCATTCCCAGGCTGGCCAATGTTCCTCTCACCTTTCAGATAGAACACCATGTACTGATTCCCCCCCTATTCTGAGCACTGTGCTGTGAAATCTCACATTTCTCATTGAACCCACATGATAGCCCAGTGGGGGGAGATCATCGTCCCCATTCTGCAGAGGAGAGCTGAGGATCGCAAAGGTCATATTCGCCTGCAGCCCCAGCACCACCCACGGGTGCACCCCCTGACCCTCCTCCTTTGCAAGGCTGCCCAGCTCAGCTTCTGCATGCTGCTGAACCTCAGCCAAGGGAAAGGAGCAGCTGGGGTGGGGGAGCTCCTGCACCGGCCTTGATCCTCAGGCACCCTCTCCCCAAGCTGTGGGGGAGGAGTGGGGGCTGGCATGTTGGCTCTGTCTCTGCCTCTGACATGTGGCAACAGCAAAGTTTAGAGAGAAAAGGAGCTCCCTCTCCTGGGTTCAAGGTGTAAGCATGTGACTGGGGTGCCACGTGATGCACACATGGGTGTGGTCAGCACTGGGCATCACAGGGAGTCACCCCTTTGGGTAGCCATGTGAAAGACAGGAGAAAAAGGAACTCCAATGGCCTTTTCTGTCCCGGATCTTCCTGAGATCAAACAGACAATGGTGAGCAGGGGACGTCACGTTGGAAACGAGGGGTCCATGTTTCCCGGCAGACAGTTTGATTTGGTGTGGGAGACGCTGTGGTCCGTCCCCTCCAGGGTCTCTTCCACTCGTCAGCAGACACACGCCGTGGGCCGAGTTTCTAGGAAAGCAGCACTTTGCACGTGGCCGTGGTGTGGCCTCACTCCTGTGCAACAGCCTCAAAGCAACTTTATCCTCCTCTTTCTCGATGTTCTTTTTACATTTTACATTTGCCGATTGCTTGAAATCTGCCAATGACCAGAAAACATAAAAGTTTAAACCAAAGTTCAAAGCAAAAAGTTTTGCCATCTACATCAAGTGGCCATCCCCACATTTAGAGGGTGTGGGTCTGGAGCAGGAGGGAGGTTCTGGGTTGAAGGACATATCGGGGCTGCATCCCACAGACACGCAGTACCATAGAGGAGGAGAAGGCCCGTGGGCCCAGAGCCACACAGGCATTCTGGGTGTTACTAGGATGGGACAGCAGCAGTGTGAGCTCAGCTGACAGCTGTGTATCCACCAATAACAGGTCCTGCTGTTCCTCTGCGTGTCCCCAGGGTGACGCGATGCACCCAACCTGGAGGGCTGGAAGGGGATTACTGTGTGAAACTAGAGGGATTCAGTTCAAGTCAGGATGCTGGCCCCACCTCCACGGGGTTCTTTCTTTTCTTCTTCCATGCCATTTTAAAAAATAAAGCCACGTGAAAAGTCAGGTTAATTTAAATGGCAAGGGATATCCTGCATGGGTTCAATATTCTTTGATCTTTGTGATGCTAATCATGAGTTCTGAATAGATGAGGCATAAAGGCAGCGGTAGGTAGCCTCTAAAATGATCAGGACTCAGGCTTTATTTTCATCACCAAACCGGGCAAATGAATGTAGGGAGCTCCTTCTGTGTATGAGACTCTGCCTCCAGCTCCATGGCAGGGACAGGGACAGGGACAGGGACAGGAAGCCGCCTCCATGCCACCCTCACCCAAGTACTTTGGCTGTGGAGCTGAACAGCAGGTCAAGCACAAGCTTGGTTTCTAACTGTGCTTGCTTCCTGTGAGCTTGGACAGTGAGGGTCCTGAGCCACTGACCTGTTCCTTCCCCAGACAGCTGGAGTTTAAGAAAAGGTGTTACCTCAAACATTTACCTAAATCCAGCCAGTTTCGAGTGTAGATGGCAGAAAGCTGGCAGGTAGAGGGTGCTGAGTGGGAAAAGGCCAAGGGAGTCTGTGTGTGGCAGATGCATCCGGGGACAATGAGGTCTCTGCGGGCAGGGGTAGAGGAGGACTTTGGGAAGACAAGAAAGAGGAGGTCACATGTAGGAATTGCCTACTCCATGAGGGGGTCATGTCCTGTGACTGTCATGGCAGCCCTGGGAGGGCCGGGTACTGGTACCGCCATTCTCACAGATGAATAAAGGGAGGCTCAGAGAAGTTTGAGGACTGGCCCAGGCTCGGATGCCAGGACCAGACTCTGGATTCTGGTTGGGCCGACCCTGATGTGGGCCTGGCGTGTGAACAGGGAACAGAACTGGGGGAAATGAGAGGGGTTGAGGAAGAGGGTCCAGGATGGTTTGTGACTTTCTTCACAGGTCACCAGCACTGAAGTCCTGCTCTGCCTCAGGGGGGAGCACGGAAAGAGCCCGGGGGCGGGTGGAGGCCAGTTCAGGACTGGGAGGTAGACTAGGGGTCTAAAGGACTGGCTATGCAGTGATGAGGAGGAAGGGCTGGGTGAGCTTGCAGGGGCTGGGGCCCAGGAGAGGGGACACTGGGACTGTTGTCACCTCCCATGGAGCTCCCTTCACTGCTGCTGGGTCCCTCTTCATCTATTTTTAGGGCACCTAGTGGGCTTCCTACCCCGAGGAGAGGGTGCTCCTGCAGCTCAGCCCCTGGGTGTGCCCTGTGGCCCCCAAGACAGCTAACAGTCCTGTAAATGACATGAGCCTGGGAAACAGGCCTAAAGCTGGGAACTCTGCTTCCTGCTCTCCGTGAACCCTCCCCTTGACCTCAGACCCTGGGGGATGCTTCCAGCTGTCTGAAGTGTGTGGACTGCACCCCTGCTGTGTGTGCTGGGGTGGGAATGGAGGAGGCAGCCCTGCCTCAGATTCCAAAACAAAGCATTAGAGAATAGTAGGTGCTAAACATGGAGGGATCAATGACACGTCTGACACATGTCCTCAATGTAACATGCTAAGTGAACATGAACACTAAATACAAGGACGAGGGTCGTTTCTGGCACGCTGACATGTGCCAGACACCATGTTGATGGTTACAAGCGTCCTCTCATTCGCCCCTCCTGAGTCCTACCCCCATTCCTTCCTCCCTCCCTCCCCTTCCTTCCTCTCTTCCTCCCTTCCTCACCAAGCGCCTCCTAGGTGCGGGGCCTTGTTCTTGGTGCTCAGGGCACAGCAGTAAAGGAGACCACCTTGGTCCCTGTCCCTGTGGGGGAAGGCAGACACTTGTCCAGGAGGGGAACGGTTACTTACAAATCATGGTGGGGTTGGTGAGGGGATGGATGGGCCTAGAGGACAGTGTGCAGGGCACAGGCTCTTCTTGGAGCCACTTGAGCTGCTGCCAGAGGGTCCTGATGATAAGGAGAGCAGCCGGGATGCAGTGAGTGCGCCTTGGATACTTGAGTCTCTTTCCTGTGCTGCTTCTGAACAGAAGCTGCATGACCGCCTCATGATCTCAGTGCTTCTGTCAGCCCAGGTGAGATGCTTCTGGCTCACTGACCTGCCCAAGGCTATGTGGGGGTTAGCATGTAGGCTGTTGGGCTTCAGAGTGCACGTTCCTGACAATCACCCTGGGCCACCGTCTAATCTAAGAAGGAGAAGCTAATGCAAATATGGGGCCTCAGGTGGTTGAGGCAGGAACCCAAGGAGAAAACCATGTGGTTGTCACCAGAATTAGATAAAATAGTTCCTAGGAAGCCAGAAACAGATAGGAAACAATTTGTTTTAACTTTATAAATGATAGCTCCCTCAGAAACCAGGAACAAAGAGCATTCTTAAGGATGGAACTTTGGTAGCACCCCCAGGACAGCCAGGGCCAAAGCAAGGTCACCTGGCATGCCTTCTCCAGCTGTGGAATGGGGGCACAGAGAGGTCAGGAGACAGACCTGCGGTCGCGGACCAGCCATAGTAGGGCAAGCTGGCACGAGAGCATCCTTTGAGGTGCCAGCCGACAGAGAACCACTGTACTTCCATCTTAGGCAGGAGGGCATATGAAAACAGTTAGAGGAAGATTCTTCTGATCCAGTGTCCAAAGATAGTCTTTGAAAACACAGGAACCTTCCTCTAGGCAAAGGATTACCCAGACCCCATTTGCAAATCAGATGGAAGTGGGGCTGCTCTTGTCTGACTTGGGGAGCATGGGAACCCTCTGGTCTCCTAGAGGATCCCTCAGAGCCTCCGGGGGTTCCACGGTGCTCGGTTTGAAACTCACGAGTTTACAGGTTGGCCTGGGAGGGAGGACAGAGGCCCAGCATAGAGGCGGTGAGGGTTTGCCTACTGGTAGCTGAGGAAGCAGGCAGAGTCCAGAGCCACTCCTGCTCTCCTGGTCTGGGAGATGGACACAGGGGCAGAGCCTCGCCTGAAACAGAGCTGTTGCCAGCAAGGTAGGGGTGGGGGGGTCTCCTCATCTGCTCCTTCAGAAGTAATGGCAAGGAAAGCCACAGGAGCTGGCCAGCCAGTGACCCAAGGAAGACTGGAATGTCCTCTGCTTAGAAGTCTGTCTGGAGTGTGTGTGGTACAGAGCTCAGCACAGGAGACCATCCACACGGACCTGCTCAACGGAGGGAAGGAGGGAGGCCTGAGCGGTGGCAATGAGCCACGCACCCAGAGAATTTGTGCCCCTTAAATCCCCATCAGCAGGCAGGCGGGGACATTTTCCCCCACGGACAACTGGCATTACCTCTGTCTCAGGTACGGCGGAAAGGTTGCCCCAACACAAGATCCTCTTCCAGCCCCGGCCAAGCATCTGGCCAGTCCTCTGGTAGGGGGCAAGGTCCTTAATGGGACTGGGCCTCGATTTTTTCGTCCTTGCAATGGGAATCACAGGAAGTCCAGCAGACAGAACTGCTGTGCAGTGAACCTGGGCACTGCCTGTCCAGGGCGTGGCGCTCTTGCCAGCCGGACAAGTGCAGAAATGAGGGGCAGGCAGAGATGGTCTTTGCAGCCAGGTGGGCCTGGCCAGGGCAGACCCCCACGAAGGGGCACTTCTGGGTGAGCAAGGAAGTGGTTAGGCAGGCCCTCTTTTCTGGCTCTGAATCCTGGGAGGGCTGCGGTAATCAGCTCCTCCTGAGAAATTCTTGCATCCCTCAGAGAGCGGTGATTTGCTTTGCAGGAGAAGCTCTAATGACAGGAGGGCCCCCGAGTAAAACCGCCAGCCTGGGCCTGCCTGGATGTTTCCCACTCCCCTCCACCCAGAAAGCCCTCTGTTCCTGGGGGCAGGCTTTGAGGACAGTGCCGGCTGCCTCAGGGCCCCTCCCTGGGCAGGACAGATTCCGTGGTCACTGAGTGCCTCTTCCTCCTGGCTGCCCGCTCCCTGTGGCCAGAGCTGGGAGAAGACAAAGGCGAGGGGCTCAGGCCCTCATGGCTCTTCTGTGTTTCAGGCTGAGGCCCTTTACTTCCTACAAGCTGAGACTGAAAGCCACCAATGACATCGGGGACAGTGACTTCAGTGCGGAGATGGACGAGGTGGCGATGCTGCAGGACGGTGAGCTAGCTGGGACCCAGGCAGGCGTGCAGACACGGGCATCTTCCATAGCTGCCACCTTTGGACCCGCAGACATGGGCTCCCACAGAGAGGCCCCGCTTCATCCCGAGCCAGGAAGGGGTCACCCCGGGGAGGGAGGGCAGTGGCTGCTGAGCAGTGGGGTTCCGTGAGCAGCAGACAGCTTGGAGCACTCCGAAGCCTCTCGCTGTGAATCTACTTCAAGGGCTCACAAGCGGAACAGAGGTTCCTTTGATTTGCTTCCAAACCCCTACAATTCATTAGCATCCTAGAACTTGAATAATTTATAAGGTCAAAGGGTAACCAGGTGTTTTTTTTAATAAGAATAGTTTTTTATTATATTATGTTAGTCATCATACAGTACATCCCTAGTTTTTGATGTAAAGTTCCATGATTCATTAGTTGCGTATAACACCCAGTGCACCATGCAATACGTGCCTTCCTTACTACCCATGACCAGCCTACCCCATTCCCCCACCCCCCTCCCCTCTGAAGCCCTCAGTTTGTACTGGGTTTTGAGAGGTTTCCCCATTTTTCTCATTCACGAACCACTCCTCTGTTTTGCCGTTTGACAGAAGCACAGGGAAGTGATTGAGTTGAGATCCCCTGAAAGCTCCAGGTGGTTCTTACCCATTGTCTCCCACCTCAGGAGCAGACCCCAAGAGCCCTTGTGCTTTTGGATGCCAATCCTGCCAGGCCCAGTGGCATGCCAACTTTTAGGAGAGGTGGGTCGCTCTTGCTTCAAGATGCTGGGGCTCAGATCCCAGGCTGCAAACCTGAGCCCTCAGCTCACCCAGCAGCGCTGAGTACTCATTCCCCACGTTTCCATCTTCCTCTTTTATAACCTGGGAGCATGGGTCCTAACGTGAGTCCTTGGGTGATCTGGAGACCAACAGAGAGGTTCAGGGGTACCCTTCCAGCTTCTCGTCCTTACGCAGAGATTCCTCTTCTGCACACGCAAGGTGCCTGTCACCAGGACAGGCCCCCAGAGAAACTGTGGTTGTCTCTGTGGCTCATATTTTCATCTTACATTTAACACAACTGGGGTTCTGTTTGGGAGTAGCACTGATTTTTAGCAGATGGAAGCAAACACAGCAAGCTGATTTTGTTGGCGAGTCTTTGAGGAAATTGCAAGCCAGTGAGCAGGACACCACAGACTCCCTTTGCCCTTACAAGGCTCAGGCTCCAGCAGACCTGGCTTGTTTTTGAAAAAACAAAAACAAAAACATTCAAAGGCCTCTCCAGGTTCCTAAAGCCTGTCTCAATCCTTTGATATTTAAATCCTTTCTTTTGATGCACCTATCCTGTTACCTTCCTCCTTTGAGATTTGCAGTTTGTCTTCACAGTTCACTGCCTTGTGTTTGCATGGTACCGCCCCCAGAACCACAGAGCCACTGAGCTGCACAGACTCAGGGGCTTAGGGAGCCCTGGGCTGGGGTGGGGCGGCAGGGGGCTTTCTATGTGTGGGTGGTTTGCTCATAAACATTTTCTTGTTATGGTGGTTGGGATACTGAGAGGCCATCAATCCAGTGTGATCTGGAAAGCTGGGTAAGGGTCTACCATGGACTTCAGACAGACCAACAGGAGGCCAGAGAACATGCAGTAGAGGGCTCCCCAGAAGGCAGGATGGGGGGCTGCAGGTGTGCTGATACCGCCATGTCCCTGGTGCTGGGTGCCCTGGCAGGTGCAGAGGAGACTCACAGAGCAGGTGACCAAGAGGCCAAGTCTCAGATAGTCAAGTGGGTATGGGGTGGGGAGAACAGCCTCAGTCATTCCACTCAGTGACTCTTGCCAAACATTTGATATACTGTCTCAGGATCTTACAGTGGGCAGCCATGCAAGGGCCAACTCAGTATGCCTTTTGGGTTCAGTGGGAGCAGGGGTAGGGAAGGGGTGTCTGAGGAGGCCCGCGGGACAAGACGGATGGTGCAGGACTGAGTTTCCAGCGTGTAGGGCATGGCCAAGGCAGAGCCAAACTGACCTTGGCCCTCCAGAGAGCAGAGCTGAGCCCCACCATTGCCCAGAACATGCAGCTGTCCCTGCACCCCCAGAAGTCAGCCTCCCTCCCTTAGAGTCTGAAACCAAGAGCACTCTGGCCTGGGTTGACCCTCTATCCTGTTCAGAGCCTCTTTGAATTAAGTCCCTCCAATAAATGATGCCTCTCCTCCAGGGATGGGTGTGTGCCCCTGAGAAGATGTGGGAGAGCAGGAAGGCTCCACAGGCAGGGTTCCCCGGGAAGACAGCCAAGCGCCTTTATGTGTCTCCATGTGGGTCTGCTGGGGGGTGGGAGCGATAAAGGCATGATGTTGTCTTGTCATCTGCATCAGAATCTGGTCCCTTCTATCCTGGCAGAAACAGGCTCCACAGGCAGAGAAGGGCATCCACAGGGAAGGGAGGCCAAGGCCACGATGTTGGTTTGCCGGCTTGCTTCCCCAGCAACACCCCGAGCCAGTCTCTGGTCCTGCCTCCTCTCCAGAACCAGAAGGGAACTGGCATTCCTGAGGAGCGGTAATGCATCCTCCCGCGTAAAGGACGAGAAGTACACCTCTACCCTCCCTGCTCTGTGGCTGTCGAAGCCCCCTCTCTAGAGGCAGCAGCTACTTGAACACTTACAGAGCACTTATTTTTTTATAAGAATATTTTTTTTATTATATCATATTAGTCACCATACAGTACATCCCTGGTTCTTGATGTAAATTTCCATGATTCTTTGGTTGCGTATAACACCCAGTGCACCATGCAATACGTGTCCTCCCTAGCCATCACAGGTCTATCCCATTCTTCCACCCCCCTCCCCTCTGAAGCCCTCAGTTTGTTTCCCAGAGTCCATAGTCTCTCATGCTTCATTCCCCCTTCTGATTACCCCCCATTTCTTTATCCCTTTCTTCCCCGACCAATCTTCCTAGTTCTTCTGTTCCATAGATGAGGGGAACCATATGATAATTGTCTTACTCTGCTTGACTTATTTCACTTAGCATTATCTCCTCCAGTGCCATCCATGTTGCAGCAAATGTTGAGAACTCATTCTTTCTGATAGCTGAGTAATATTCCATTGTATATATGGACCACAACTTCTTAATCCCTCTGTTGAGGGGCATCTTGGTTCCTTCCACACTTTGGCTATTGTGGACAATGCTGCTATGAACATTGGGGTGCATATGGCCCTTCTCTTCACTACGTCTGTATCTTTGGGGTAAACACCCAGTAGTGCAACTGCTGGATCATAGGGTCACTTAATTTTTCACTTTTTAAGGGACCTCCACACTGTTTTCCAGAGTGGCTGTACCAACTTGCATTCCCACCAACAATGTAGGAGGGATCCCCTTTCTCCACATCCTCTCCAGCAATTGTTGTTTCATGGCTTGTCAATTTTTGCCATTCTAACTGGCATAAGGTGGTATCTTAGTGTGGTTTTGATTTGAATTTCCCTGATGGCTAATGATTTTGAACATTTTTTCATGTGTCTGTCTGTGCCATTTGTATGTCTTCATTGGAAAAGTGTCTGTTCATATCTTCTGCCCATTTTATGATTTGTTGATTTGTTTCAGCCCCAGGGCACAAGTGATGCAGCACCCGCGTGCAGCCCAGAAGCCCTGCTTTGTGCAGCCCGTGAGCAGAAAGGTCTATTTCTCCATGAGAGACAGCTGTAAGACTTGCTGGAGCTCCTCCTCCTCCCCTGGAGCCAGAGCTCCCACTCCTCCAGCTCTTTGGCAGACAGCTCCATGGCCAGCTGCGAGTCGTTATCAAAACGGCTCCTCTCACTCGAGGCTCCAGGGCCCAGGCCTTCTGAGCTGGTGAGCAGGATCTCCTGGATGGCCCTGTGGGGAAAAAGAGGTGGAAAAAAGCAGCCCATTACCAGCAGCATCAGGGCGAAAGCAGCACCTGCATTTACCTGTCCCCTGAGAGCACACCATGCAGGGCACATTATATGCGCCCCACGGCCACGTTGCCATTCAGTCCCCTGTGGCTCTTGAGGTGTGGGTGCCATGTATAGGTGAGAAATCCAAGGCTCAGGGAGGTGAACAAACCCACTCAGGGTCTCCTCCCAGCTCCTCCTCCACTGTCTTCCCATTGATGTGTCCTAGGGCTCAGCCCAGGAAACAGGAGCTCTTTAAGGTCTGGCGTCTGTCTTGTCCACCTCTGGGTGATCGGCACCCTACAGAGGACCTGGTCTTCTGCAGGTGATGAAGCCCGCTTGAGAGAAGAAACAAACCCCAAATACATCCTGAAAAGGCCCCACTGCTGCTCCCCCCGTCCAGGTGGCAGTCGCACTCCTCTTAGGAAGGTGCCTAATACAACACTGGGTCCACCCTCTGCTGAGGCCAATGTGCATGATGTGATCTATTGCTAAGATTTTGTTTTGTTTTGTTTTGTTTTGTTTTGTTTTGTTTTGTTTTGTTTTTTGGGGTTTTTTTGTTTTGTTTTGTTTTGTTTTGTTGGGTTTTGTTGTTGTTGTTGTTATTGTTGTTGTTGTTGCTGCTGCTGCTGCTGCTTAAAAATGGCCTCAAAATCCACTTAGGAGAGTCTATAGCCACACAAAGGGAACTACACTTGAGTGACAGACTGTATGAGCCACTGCAAGTTTCAGAACAGCCAGATTAAATGTTGTGACCAATTGAGAAACACTGGTGTCTGTTATGAGTTGTACTCAGTGTGACCACAATACTGCCACTCCCTAGAAAACACACTCAAATCCTTAGATTTCAAATAGTGCTGGGCCCCATGAAAGGCAGGGATTGACTATCCTACTAGGAAAAATCAAACTTGACATTTTCTAATGGAGGAGACATTTAAGTGGGTCAGCAGCCTTGAAATTACAGGTGGCGTTCGCATTTTTAAACAAATTACTGGAAAGAAGGGGGTTTACAGGTGAAGCATTTCATTTGGAATGCAAATCTATATTTAAAAATAGTCTCTTCGCTTTGTTTGCTCTGATTTATTTTTTTTATATTTCAGTTGCCCGGCAGTTGACAGGTATTTATTTCTACAATATATCCTACTGACCACCTCCTGCTCTGGGCTTCTTGCAATTAGTTTGTTCTACTGGGCTCTGAACGGGGACAGCTGATGGACACGCATGCCAAGTTCCTTTGGTACAGCCGTCCGCCAGTCACAGAGCTGTCCGAAGGCAACCACGGGGCTCTGAGCCCCATGTGCTCGGGGGCCAGGACGGCATGGGGCAAAAGCCACTTTGTAGAGGTGATGGTCTGTTCCAAGGCTCTGAGATGTCTTTACAGAAAAAGAGCTTACTTAGTTACTGGCAAGCCAAATGCCACATCTACAAAGGAAATGCTAAATTTCTGGTAGAATTTAGCACAGTAGAGAAGACCAATCTTTGGGTTGATTAAGTTAGTGGAGGGTGGTAAACAGAAGCTCTTGGGACCTTGAATCTCCGTTTTGAATGTCTCCCACCTCCCACCAAAGGCCCTACAGGAAGTTGGGGTTGTGAGACCTAATGGGCCTTACATCAGAGATCTTGAAGTTCACCTTTAACCTCCTATTTTTACAGAGGAAGAATGGGGAGGCAGCCACACCTAACAGGGACACGTCATCCACTGGCAAACTGGAGTCCACAGACCTAGAGCTGGTGGGGGCCCTGAGACAAGCTCAGGGGATACGGCTACCCAGAGGCAGGGGTGGGAGTCAGTTCCCATCCTGTCCCCACACTGGTGAGGTTGGAAACTACAGAACACCAGGCAGCAAACTTCCATGTTCATTGGAAGACATTTGGAACTGTCACCTTTAAGGGTTCCTTCACTTCTTGAGACGTGTCACTTGGCAGTGGAGTGAAGGAAGTGTCCACAGCCACTCCGTCAATTCCTGCACATTCTGCATGCCTCACAGAGCCCAGGCTATGAAAGCCCCACTCTCGTCCCTCCTGGAGCGACCGTGTCAAGTCTGTCCATTTAACCCTCATAGAACCTCTAAACGTGCTCCTCACTCATGGTCAAATTGCACGTGAGTGGAGCTAATACCTACTGATGCCACTGAGCTGCCACATAAGGAGAGGCAGCAGGAACCTTCAGCGGTTAGGGGCCACCACTTGAGAGTTCAGGAAGCCCCCTCATGGCTGGTGTACACACCCCAACCGTGGCTTTCCTGTCCTGAATTCCCACCCAGCACCCCTGCTCCATTAGCAGCACCAGGATGGCCGGGGAGTGCCCGTGACCTGGCTCTTCTCCCCCTTGCTCCTTGCTGGGCAGCAGCTCTAACCTGGAGGGGTCTCCAGCATGTTCTGTCCTGGCTTACAAGTCCCATGGAGGCAGTCCATTTAGGACAGGGTCCCCTAGAGCCTCCTCTGGGTTTCCTGGCATGCCCACGCATGCCCTTCAGCCCTTCCCTTTCTAACGGAGTCCCTTCCAGTCCTCCCCTCTTGCCAGGCTCTGCCCCCAGCTAGGCATGGCATCTGCCTCTCCAAGGCCATGTCTAGACCACAGTTTGCTTTGGATTCCATCATCAACAGGGCCCTTACATCTCCTGACCTCAAATCATCCCCTCTCTCCTGCCTGGTCTGGATGTGATGCTGGCACTCTCCTGGACAATCTTATCAACCTGGAGGAAGAAGATCAGCTGCACAGACCCCTCCGTGGACCACTAGCCCAGTGTGGCCACTTCTAGGCAGACCTCACCTCACTGTGGCCATGAACAGAGACCAGGGCTCCTGCTCCCATCTTCTTAGCCCATGACCCTCTGCTATAGGCACTGCCCCCCCCTCCCCAGGAAGGCTGCCCCATTCTGGCCTCAGGAACTTCCCTTGTTGACCAGAGTTCCCACGACGTTCTCATCACTGCCCTTGGCCCTGCCTGTTGCTGTGTTGTGCCTCTCTGGCCCAGCTCCAGCTGGGCTTCTGAACCCAACCCCCCGGCCTGGCTGAGCCCTCTCCACAGACCCGGTGAGCACACTTGCTGGGACAGGGCAGCCTTCCTGGCCAGTTCTCTCCTCTGTGACTTTTGTCTTCAATGCATGTTGCTGTTGGCAAAAGTACCCAAATTGAAAATAAGGCAAAGAGAGGTCAGAGTGTCCAGTGCTGTCCATGGCCCACCAACACTACTTCATTATCTAGGATACAGGTGCCTTGAGCGGACTTTCACTGAGGATTAACACCTGGAACGTAGGGAGGACACATGTAACCCTGTGGGTATTCTGTCTGATAGGAGATGATCACTGTAGAAGAGATCACTCCCCAGGCTATGGTTTCTTGGCCCTGTCGTACGACACCCAGTTCTGTGTGTACCATGGAGGCCTCGCTGGGCCGCCCTTCTCCAAATGCCTGCAATGTTCAGCCCTGGAGGCTCTGCACCAGCCCCGCTGTCACACTGGCCCTCCTCAGAGAGCCGAGCTCAGGCTCCTTCCCACAGCTTGGCTCGGGGGGTCCGTGGTGCTCCCCCCAGGTGGGCACACCAACCACGTCGTGTCCTCTGACCTGCCACTGACCCTCGGATGCTGTCACGTGGCCTGGCGGGCAGGTCCCAGCTCCCAACACCAGTTCAGGAAACACCCCGCCCTTCCCAGCCCTTACCTGCCACTGGATCAGAACAGAGGAGGTGGTGTGTGGTGTCACCGAGATGAAACTTGGAAGCTCTCCCAGACCTGTAATACAAGAAAGAAGAAAGTGAGGATTACCTGGTTCTGCTTGTACTTGGCTGCCAGTCTGGAGATTTGTTCTCATCTCTTGCAGTCCCCACGTCAGCCCTGTGGATTGTAACCCACATCATAGAGTTCACAGCATTGAAATTTAGAGATTTTAAGTGGCTTGTCCAGAGTCACAACACTGACATGTGATACATCTGGGACAGGAATGTAGTTGGTTCCCTGAGGACAGAGGTCCCTGAACACCTGGGACTACTAGGTCATGCCCTGTACACAAACCAAGGGCTCTTCTCACTCTCTCTCAAAATATCCTGCCCCAAGATTTCTGCAGGAGACAGTTGATGCCTGAAAGAGTTTGCTGGGCTGAGAAAAGACCTCAAACCCTGACCTAGCCTCTTGCCTCTAGATTTTAATCCCTGACCCAAAATCCAATGCAGATGCTCCCAAAGTGAAGCCCCTCCGAAGGGCCGGGGGAAGCCCAACTGTGGCCGTCCTCCCCCAGCATCTTTGCACTGTCAGCCTCCTCACGTGGAGCCTTCCTGGTGACCAGCTGACCACCCTCAGTGACCAGCGAGTGGTCTGCTCAGCTCACAGGTTGACTCGGAACCCAGGACATTCCTAAACAACTCTCACATGTCAGCTCTGCCAAGAATTATCTTCCCTTCAACTGACCAACCCTGGCTGAGCAGTTCCTGTCCATTAACTGGGAAAATGGCCATCTAGGCTGGTGCTCTGATAATTTAATGAATGGAGTCTGGGACCCTCAATGTCTGACTATTGATCTGAGCAGCCATCCAAGCAGCCTGGACTAAGATCTGGCTGACAGTGGACAGGAGCTGCACTGGCTCTGAGTGGTCACTTTCTCTGCTCCTTCCCTCCCCTCCAAAATCCAGGCTCCACAGGCTCCTCATCTGTCCCTAGGCCCTGCAGTGGCAGGGGACAGAGCCCATCTCGTCTTAGAGCAACCCCTCCACACCACCCCAGGACTCTGATAATCCTCCAGGCCCTCCTTCCTCTGTTACTACTGAGCATTTTTCCAAAGAAAACAAAAATACTAAATCAAAAAGATATACGCACCCCCTATGTTCATTGCAGAATTATTTACAATAGCCAAGATATGGAAGCAACTCAAGTGTCCATCAATAGGTGAATAGATGAAGATGGGTTACACACACACACACACACACACACACACACACACACACACACATACACACTGGAATATTACTCCGGCATAAAAAAAATAATGAAATCTGCCATTTGCAACAACATGGATGGATCTAAAGGGTATTATGCTGATTGAAATAAGTCAGTTAGAGAAAGACAAATGCCATGTGATTTCACTCATATGTGGAATATAAAAAAACAAAAGAAATAAAGCAGACTCAAATGCAGAGAACAAACTGGTGATTGCCAAAGGGAGGTAGGTTGGGCATGGGTGAAATAGATGAAGGGGATTAAGAGGTACAAACTTCCAAATATAAAATAAATAAGTCATGGAGATGAAAAGTACAGCATAGGGAATACAGTCAATAATATTTTGGGACGCCTGGGTGGCTCAGTCAGTTAAGCATCTGCCTTCGGCTCAGGCCATGATCCCTGTGTCCTGGGACCAAGTCCCGCATCTGGCTCCTTGCTCAACAGGGAGCCTGCTTCTCCCTCTGCCTGCCACCCTCCCTGCTTCTGCTCTCTCTACCTCTCCTTCTTCGACAAATAAATAAAATCTTTAAATAAATAATAATATTTTAGTAACACTGTATGGTGACAAATGGTGACTGCACTCGTCATGGTGAACACAGTAACATATAGAATTATCAAATCAATATGTTGTGCACCTAAAACTAATATAACATCACGTGTATATCAATTATACTGGATGTATCTCAATTATACTTCATAATAAAAATAGAAAAAATATACGACAATGAATTAAGATCAGCTCAAAAACATTTGCTAAAAGCAAGATTTCAAATTAATCATTTTCTTGATACTGGAGTAGAAAGAATAAAAACTGGAAAAGACGGTGAGCTGGCGATCTCTCTCACTAGTAAATTCCAACAGCTGCTCATTAGCTCATCTTTTATGTCTTTAACCCTAGCATCTGAATGTGTTTCTGAATACTTGCATGATCACAGACTGTGGTGTTTATCTGTGATATCCAAGTCCCTACATTTCAGGTAATACATTTCTATTTATAGTTTTTCCCTGCAGAAGCCTCAACAAAAGCAAAAATGACAAATTTTGGGGTGTTGCCAATTAACCAAACAACTCATATTGTGGTTAAATGTACATAACATAATATTTATCATTTTTACCATTCATAAATGTACAATTCAGTGGCATTAAATACATTAATAATGTTGTATAATTACCATTACTGTTATCTATATCCAAAACTTATTCATCATCTTCCACTAAACCACTCTACCCATTAGACAATAACTCTCCCTTCTCCCCTCTCCCAGTCACTCTATTCCACTTTCTGTCCCTATGAACTTAACTATTCTGGGTACCTCATGTAAATGGAACCATCTAATACTTGTCCTTCTGTGTCTGGCTCATTTTACTAAGCATAATGTTTTCAAGGTCCATTCATATGATCACATACTTCAAAATTTCATTCCTTTGTGTGGCTGAAAAATATTCCATTATATATATTTCTTTTTTTAAAGTCTAATTTATCTAAGTAATCTCTACACCCAACATGGGGCTTGATCCCACAATGCTGAGATCACAACCCTACTTGAAATCAAGGGTCCAACACCCAACTGATTGAGTCACCCAGACACCCCCATCCTAGTAGTTTTAAAGTCATATATCATTGTGGTTTTGATTTGCACTAACAGGCACCAGTTTTTTTTAAAAATTATATTTATTTTTTAATTCCAATATAATTAACATAGAGTGTTATATTAGTTTCATTGTATAATTTAACAATTCAACAATTATTTATTTTTTTAAAGTAGGCTTCATGCCCAGCATGGAGCCCAATGTGGGGCCCAAACTCATGACCCCAAGATCAAGACCTGACCTGAGACCAAGAGTCAGACACTTAACCAACTGAGCCACCCAGATGCCCTACAATTCAACAGTTTTGTACATTTCTCAGTGCTCCTCATGATAAGCTTACTCCCCATTACCTATTTCACTCATTCCCTGCCCTCCCTCCCCTCTGGCAACCATCAGTTTCTTACCTCTACTTAAGAGTGGGTTTTTTGGGGCGCCTGGGTGGCTCAGTCATTGAGCATCTGTCTTCGGTTCAGGGCGTGATCCCAGAGTTCTGGGATCGAGCCCCGCATCAAGCTCTTCCACTGGGAGCCTGCTTCTTTCTCTCCCACTCCCCCTGCTTGTGTTCCCTCTCTCGCTGGCTGTCTCTCTCTCTGTTAAAATAAATAAATAAAAAATCTTTGAAAAAAAAAGAGTTGGATTTTTGGTTGTCTCTTTTTTTTTCCTTGTTCATTTGTTTTGTTTCTTAAGTTCCACATAGGAGTGAAATCATATGGTATTTGTCATTCTCTGACTGGCTTATTGCACTTAGCTTTATACCCTCTAGTTCTACCTATGTCATTGCAAATGGCAAGATTTCATTCCTTTTTATGACTGAGTAATTTTCTGTTGTATATAAGTACCACATCTTTATTCATCTACTCATGGACATTAGGACTGCTTCCATAGCTTGGCTACTGTAAATAGTGCCACAATAAACATAAGGGTGTGTATATCTAATTCGGAAAGATACATACACCCCTATGTTGACTGCAGCATTGTGGTACAATAGCCAAGATATGGGAGGTGCCATTTTTAACTTAGGAAAGAAGTGTTTTATGACTGTGATTTAGGAAAATACTTCAGCGGCCTTTTTGGTTATGAAAGGCAAAGCCCAGAGCATAGCCTGGAATGGAGAACTGGAGACAAAAGAAGCTAAACTGCTCAAATAATAAAATCATCTGAATTTCTGATTTTCACCTGGTGCCTGAAAAACACATGGCGGAGGCCTTGAGATGGGAGCACGATACAAGAGCTGGGAGAATGGCTGTGTGGGGAGGAAGTTGACCCCAGCCTTCTGGCATCAGAAGGCTCATAAGATGGACCATCAGTGCTATCTGGCATTTGGGGTTCTCTGGTTTTCTGTGATATGCTCTAATTCCAAACCCACTCCCTGCCCAAGTCCTTAGTCCATACCATAGCCTAGATAGTTTGTAAATAACAAAAATGCTCGCTCACAGTTCCAGAGGCTGAAAAGTCCAAGATCAAGTCAGCATTATTAGTGAACCCAAGTCTGGCTGCACGTCACCTGAAAGATCATCATAGAAGAGATGAGTTTCGATTGGAAAGGAATTTGAGCTTTATTCAAGAGACCGGCAACCTTGGGAGAAGGTGGGCTCCTATCCAAAAGCCAACTCTGAGGTTTCCGCCTGGCCCAGGCATTTTTAAAGGGGTTTAGGGTCATTCATCAGCAAAGGGGGTGCAGTGGCCTGCAACATTTCTTCATCATGTGCAGACTTCATGCCAGCTACAAATGTTGCTTCAGTGCTCTGGGGTTGTGCAAGGGGATCTGGTTCTTGTTCCATGATGTGCAGGAGTCCTCTGTTCTTTCTGCAAAGGAGGGCATGCCAAGGGAGGTCAGTAAAGTCATTTGTGTGACCTAAAAGGAAGAAAAACATTTTGGTCAAAAAAAAATTGCTAGGCTGATCAGAAAACCAAGGTGGCTTCAAACAGACTTGCTGACCTCTGTGGCCTGGGAAAGTTTTGGTTCTTCATTCCTTAAGGTGAGTGGCCTGCAAATCTCAAAGCAAGGCAATTAGTTCTGTTACAGGTCAAGAGCCAAGTAAGGACTGTGTTCACTTGAAGCAAGTTACCACTTAAGCCCAGAAGGAGTGCTGTTAGGGCATCATGGTCATTTTCTGGTGAGCTCTGCCTTCCTTGTTCATAGCTGGTACCTTCTTACTTTGTCATTTGGAAGGGACAAGGGAACTCTGTGGGATCTCTCTTTTTTTAATTTAATTTAATTTATTTTTTAAAGGGTTCTATTTATTTATTTGAGAGAGAGACTGAGAGAGAACATGAGCAGAGCAGAGAGAGAGAGAGAAGCAGACTCCCAGCCAAGCAGGGAGCCCAGTGTGGGGCTCAATCCTAGGATTCTGGGATCATGACCTGAGCTGAAGGCAGATGCCCAACAGGCTGAGCCACCCAGGTGCCCCTGTGGGATCTCTTTTGTAATCCCATTTATGCGGGCTCCACCTTCATAACCTAAACACCTCCAAGACCCCACCCCCTAATGCCATCACATTGGGAGTTAGGATTTTAATATATGGATTTAAGGGGCCACAAACATTCAGACCATAGCAGGGATTATGCACAATAATGCATAATAGGGGTATCTTGGACAATAAAGGAAGGGGGGTCGTGTCAGATGTTTGAGGTGATTCAGCCTAAACCTATAACCCCGGCCTCAGGAGTGTTGAGGAAATCACCAAGGGTAACAGGAAAACATATGGGAGAAGTTCTGAACAAGAAGTGAACATTCGAAGAATCACTGGAGATGTGCAAGAAGGCTCAGGACATCCCATGGTGAAGATAGAATGAATTCTGCTCTTGCCTGCCCAAGATCTATTCCCCTCCTACCAGTTATAGCAGGTGACCCGGGGGGGGGGAGGAGGCGGAGTCACCATTCTTCCAGGTTTATAAGGTAACACACCTCATTCCTAGCACCACTAGTGAACACGTGCCCCAGATGTGACCAATCAGCATCAGCCATCCCTCTGGCTACAGTGATTGGTTCAGAACCTGGAGCATGTGACTCAGAGCTAGACCAATGGGAATTATACCAAAGCCCCCCCCCCCCTTTTTTTTTTGCCTGAGTTGTTGAAGGCCATTTTGGGTCTCTGTTGGGATGATGAAGTCAACATGGAAGGAAAGAGATCTGAGAGGACCACGGTGATGGAAACAGTGGAAGTGTCGTGACACTGAGCATCTAGCCTGGGACACCTGGGCTACATTTTGCAGTCATGTGGAACTCACGTGCAGTCATGCAGTCATGTAAGCCAATCAATTTCATTTCTTGCTTTAGCTTGTTTTTTGAGTTGGGTGGCTGTGATTTTCACCCAAAAGGGTCCTGACACGTGGTGGATCCAGAGAAACCTGAGTGGAAGAAGTACTCCAGTTACCTGAGCAAACGGAATGGCTGTCTCTGTTGTTCACCTGTCCAGTCAGCTAACACAGCCATCTGCTCTCTCGCCTCCTCCCTCTGACAGGGGCAATTCATGGCAGTGTGCGTTGTCATCAAACAGGGATCCCCCCCAGGGATCCTTCATGTCCTTTAGACTCTTTTTCTTGTTTGGGCTTTTAAGATTACGTTTTGAAAATGTTAAAGCTCCGGCAGAAGTGGACTGTCAGATTGATGACAAGGGACTGGCTTCCAAAAATGTTATGTATTTTAAAATACAGCTGCAAAATGTATATTTTCAGGTACATTTTGGGCAGAGAAACAAAGGTCTTCTCCTGCACCATTTGTGCCTTCCGTTGTTGATGAATGTTCCGATGTTGCCTTTTTTATTTCCCTCAAACAGAATCATGTTTATGCTCTTGTGTCCTGAGACAAGGTGAAATTTAGTTCTGTTCACATTTTAAAACCATCAACTCTGGCAGCTTTTACCTTCTGCCTATCTGAGCACACCTACTTTGAGCGCTTCCAAAGTTACATATTTTGTTTGACACCAAGTCACAACTGTTATTCCAGAGACTTGTGTCCCTGGCCAGGGAGTTTTTTGTGCAAATGAAGCTGCTGCTGCTTTGTTGTTGTTGCAATAATGTCCTTTCAGAGCTGGTGTTAAGACCAGGAACTAACTCCAGCAACAAGTAAACCATTTGGAATCTGCCACCAAACACTTTTCCCCAATCTACAGGAAACAAACACAAGTTCATTTGTCTCATTCTCTAGGCTTTGGAATTTGTGTGGAAAGAGCGCACTCTTGCCCAGGGAGAGGGCAGGGATCCTTGAAAAAATTACCCTGATATTTACATTAGCTGGATGCTCAGTATTTCCTTAGGGGCTGTGGCACATAACTTGTCTTTGCCTCAAAACCCTAGTATTGACACTTCCACTGAAATGGGGACTGAAGGACACACTTAACTCTAGATCTGAAGGGGTTAAATGAGACATTTGCGATACAGCAGAATTCACAAGTGATTGCTTCATGCTTGGATTATGTGACTTGAAGCCACAGTTTTTTTTCTCTGTACATTCTAGGGTCTGGAAAAGCGCCACGACCCCATCATTTTCCTTACATGCTTCTAACTTTCCTTTTGGAAAATCTGTTTATTTTCCTCTCTCTGTACCCTGAACTGCTCCAGGCAAAAGTAGAATGAGGTAGTTACAAGCATAGATGCTTGAGCCAAGATGCTTGGGGTCAAGTTCTCACCCTGCTTCTTTCTAGCTATGTGACTTATTTTCTGTGGGCCTCAGGTCCATTTTCTGTAAAATGGGTGTGATAACAGATATTCTGCCTTGTAGGATTGTTGCAAAGGCTAAAAGAGAAGATGCTTCTGCATGGCGAGTACTTCCCAGACCTGGAACTCACTGCTGGGCCAGCGGTATGCTTAGACTTCATCCAGACTATGCAGTTCGTTATAGTAAGGATGTGAATTTGTATTGATATGTGTTAGTTTCTATGGGATGACAAAAACTAAAAACACCATGTGTCTCACGTCTGCAGAGCGAGGCTTGATGCAAGTCCTCTAGGAGTCTAGTAATTTGGTAGAGTCAGTCCAAAGAGAAAGAGGCGCTGCCTGTTCAAATGGCCTGGACATCTAGCAGGAGGGCCGGTCAGGATTAGAAGTGCAGTTATGGAGACTTGCCTGTTCTCTCTGCCTTACTCAGTCCTTGAGCTCAGGCACCTGAGTATATCTCTCTCCACTAGGGGACAGGAATTTGGCAGACTGACTCAGGCTTTGAGCCCTCGTTTGGCTTCTCTGAATAGGCAACAAATATGATATCCCATGCAATATTAGGAATGTCCTTTTACTAATTGTTATTCATTGTTTATGTGAAATTAAAATTAAATGAATGTCCTGCACCCCTGATGGAAGAAATTGATAGTCCAGTTAGAGAAATAAGACATTCAGAAGTCACCAGGAAATGAAGTACAATAAGCTGAGCATCAGTAGTTCAAGAGTGGGTCGCCTGGGTGGCTCAGTCAGTTAAGCATTTGCCTTCGGCCCAGGTCATGATCCCAGGGTGCTAGGATCGAGTCCTGCATTGGGCTCCTTGCTCAGTGGGGAGTCTGCTTCTTCCTCTTCCTCTGCCTGTTCTCTCTCTCTCTCTCTCTCAAATTAATTAATTAATTAATTAATTAATTAAAATCATTTTAAAAAGTCAAGGGTTGTGAGAATTTGGAGGTAGAAATTATTATATTTAATTGTAAATGGCCTGCTATTTTAGTACTGTACAAATATATGTGAAGTTACTGAGTGGAGAAAACAGGCTATTTTCAGTATTTTTTTTTTAGATCTTACCCATTCATTTGACAGAGATAGAGACAGCCAGCGAGAGAGGGAACACAAGCAGGGGGAGTGGGAAAGGAAGAAGCAGGCTCCCAGCGGAAGAGCCCAACATGGGGCTAAATCCCAGAACTCCAGGATCAGGCCCTGAGCTGAAGGCAGACGCCCAATGACTGAGCCACCCAGGCGCCCCCTATTTTCAGTATTTTTATTGTTTTTCTTCCTCCCCTGGCCCTTTTGCATACTTCACATTATTGCTCCACCTCCACCTGACAGACATTTGAGAAAACTTTCCTGTTCCCAGGACTGTTCCAGGCACCAGGGGCAGAGTGGTGAACCAGATAGACCTTGTCCTGCCTTCATGGAGTTCACAGTTTGGAGGGAAGACAGGCAATAGCAGGGTCAACATCAAAGAACAGAATCACTTGATATAGTAATGACAACTATAGGAGAAGGTGGGCTGAGTGTGGAGGCTGTGTCGGGGGCTCCAGAAAGGGCACTCTGAGGAACAGACACTTGAGTGGAGGCCTCAGTGGTGTATAGCTGCCTTCCATGCACATGCCCCAGGGAAAAGCATTGCAGGCAAAGGGAACAGTAAAAATCCTAAAGCAGAAAAACAAAAATGAGGCCGAAGTGCCTGGGGTGTTATTACACACGGTACATTAAATAATAGCTTATTCTCCTTTTTTTCCTAATCCTTTTATTGAAGGGTGTATGTGTTTAAACTGAAATGGTTAAATGATAGGCAGCTAAAGAAAGAAAATAAAGCTAGGCATTGCAATAATCCATGAACTATTAGGTAGACTATAATGATTTTTAGGGTCCATTGTAAGCCCACTTTTCTAGGATGTATTTTCCAGAATAATTCCAGAATAATCTCAGTCACTCATAATGCATCATGTCATTTACATGTATTATCTCATTCAACCATCTACCAATGTAGAAGCAAATGCTCTTACTATCATCCTCATTTTATAGATGCAAACACTGAGACCCTGAAAGGTGATCTAATGGGCAGGAAGACTGAGATTGGAGGCCTTGTCACTATGCTGTACTACTTTTTTCTTTCTTTTTTTTTTTAAGATTTCATTTATTTATTTGAGAGAGAGAGAGCACAAGCCTGGGAAAGGGAGAAGCAGGCTACCCTCCAAGCGGGGAGGCCAACACAGGGCTCAATCCCACGACCCTGGGATCATGACCTGACTCCAGGATCATGACCTGAGCTGAAGGCAGACACTCAACCAACTGAGCCACCCAGGAGCCCCAGCTTCTTTCTACTTTTAAAGACAGCAGGTACCCATGGATATTAGGATGCACTCACTAATTGACCCACCATGAAAAATGAGTCAGGTCCCTGATCTTGGCTAAAGAGAAGCTTTCTCCTTCCTTCTTGCAGGCAGAGGTTTGTTGCACGCCCTACATTCCAGCATTTCCCAGGGCAGATATCTACAAAAGAACTCTGCCAGCCTAATGGCAATATTCTTTGTGGATGCCTAAACTCAGTATTATTGTTGTTGATTATTATTATTGTTGCTGTTATTTCTTATGTCATCTAAAACAATTTTGAATTCTGTAACCCTGTGATTGTTGAATATGTGTCTTTCTAACTAGCATGAAAGTTATATGAGAGCAGGGGAGTGAGAGGCATCTACTATTTTTCTTTAAATAAATGAAGACAGTTCCCTTTGGGACATCCTGAGTTTGGATTGTTCCACCTAAAAATAAAACAATCAGATATTTTACCAGCAAAAATGCATTTATTTGGGATTAACAGAGATTACAATTCAGGACCTGCAAGCTATGGCAAAACCATAGCCAAGTTCAACAAACAAAGGAGAGGGACTTATTTTATGGCAAAGAAGGAGGAAGTTGGGAGAGGTTGTTTTGAAGGAAAGTCCATTGCAGAAAAGCAAGAATTGGGGGTGATGACAGTTTCTCATTGTCTGGGTTGCAGGGGTAGTCAATTTCTTATAGGACATGCAATGTACATCTTTTCCTGCTGGGGCCTGTAATTGATGATTCTTTCCTGTTGAGGATTCTTCTGTTGGGTCTGTAATTGACAATCCTTCCTGTAACTGACACTGAGTGCTGTGATTGTCCCTTCCAGCTTCCCCCGAGTTCGCTTTGACAAGGCTTTTCTTTATTTTCACAGGCTATGACAATAGAGAGTTGAAAGAATGCTTTTCCATCTCTTTGCATCACATATCCATTGTGAGGTAAACAGTGTTAACCCCACTATAAATTAAGCCTTAAAAATGAGGTGTAGCATTAAGCCAAACACTTAACTAAGCTCTGTTTGCTCATTTCTTAAGCAACCCTTCACGGCACGTGTTATGTTATTGTTCTAAGCTCTGGGACAGAGCAACGAGCAAGAATGAAATCGCTGCCTTGGGGCACCTTACATTCTAGGGAGGATAGCAGGTACTCAGGAAATACCAAGTGTACATTAAATGTATAAGGTAAACAGGGATGAGTTAAGAGGGAGGGGGGATGAAAGAGGAAACAAGAGTAAGGAGAGTGTATGTATGTTGAGTGAGTGGGAGGGCACATATTGCAGGGAGCACTGGGTATTATACACAAACAATGAATCATAAAACATTATATCCAAAACTAAGGATGTACTGTATGGTGACTAACATAACACAATAAAAAATTAAAAAAAAAAAGATTCAAAATGAAGTAAGTTTTGCTAAGAGAGCCACTCCAACTAGAGTGGAAATGAGGACACAGAAGTAATGCATCTGCACATCTCCTGTTTCAGTTTCCGAACACCATGAACTGTGGACTCCTGGCACTTGTAACTGCTCAGCTACAACTGGACCACCTCCTCCAACACAGCCTTCTACTTTGGACTGAACTAGAGACAATGTAACAACTGTTAGCGGCCAGCCCTCACCACAGTTCTTTCAAAACAAGTGCCTGTGTTTTTCCTTCATAGACCTGCTCTCCCTGCTGAAAATAAAGGGGCACTGGATTTCTCGTCAATCTTTGTCTCCCAGATGACCGTCCCTACTTCCCCAAATTGAGGTTTCAGGTGTTTTCCAGCATCTACTCTTGATGGACATGAATGATGTGCAAATGCAGAGCCCACTTGAGGCTATTGACACGTCATCAGGTTATGACAAATACCAGAGGAAACATGAAAATGACAAAGTACACTTCAAGTTAAATTGAGGTTCCTGAAATTGAGTTGTTTCCATTTACATCTTTTTGGAGGGGCACCTGGGTGGCTCAGTTGTTAAGCGTCTGCCTTCAGGTCAGGGCGTGATCCCAGAGTCCTGGGATCGAGCCCCGCATGGGGCTCCTCCACTGGGAACCTGTTCCTTCCTCTCCCACTCTCCTGCTTGTGTTCCCTGTCTCACTGGCTGTCTATCTCTCTGTCAAATAAATAAATAAAATCTAAAAGAAATAAAAATAAAAAAAATAAATCTTTGTGGAAACTTTGGTTCAGAAGAATCAGCTCTGGGTGTTATAAATATAATTTATACTTTGACATCACTTCAGAAATCCATTCATTGTGATCCATCACAGCCTATAAGGTACTCTGAATACCTATACTTACATTCACACCACCACCAACAACAAAAATCCTCTCAAAGGCATAAACTAAGAATAGTTGTTATCCAACATTTGCCAAAGTGACAGCGATTACTTGATGATATTATCCAAAAATTAACTTCTTAAAAGTATCCATTTAACGACATATTTCATAAAGTTTTACAAAACTGTGCCAGAAAAATGATCTGTTTAGGTATCAATTGGATAAAATGGCATGATTGCATTACCCCTAGAAGCAAAAGGATGGCTTCGTCATGTGTAAATTTATGCTGTTATTCATGGATTCTTTAATTCTATTATGTTATCTAAGCCATAAAATACTTTAAAGAAAATCATTTCTATCTTTCTTGCCTAGAACTGCTTATTATCTCTAGCTTTCTGCCCACGGGGTTCTGAATTTTCATTTTGCAAGGGATCACACAGAGCATGTTGCTGGTCCGGCAGATGGTTACAATTTATGTGGCCCCCTGCATGACAGCTCTAGGGAGTGGATGGACAAGGGGTGAAACCAGCAGAGAGGTTTGGGGTCCAAACACTCAGAGTGCACAGACTGACCTCAGCAGCCAGAGGGTCCTGCCCAGCTGGGACCTGCCTCATCTTATGAGTCCATGCAAGACACCCACTGCAAGAGTAGCCTGGCCCCATGACCTGCACACACACCACGGGAGGCCCCATCCAGTGGTGGGGAGGACCTGCTGTCCACACAGAACTATCCACATTACACAACGGAAATTCAGGATGGAGGGCAGGAGAGAGGGAGGTCAATGCACTAAGGACCTTTATAATCTGAAACACAGGAGAAATCCAGTGTTTCCAAGAATGTTTTTCTATCCCCTGCAGAAAGGAAACTTGGAATCCAAATTAATGAAATTTATTGGAAAATGAGGGAGATATATTTGCATACTTAGCTTGTGGCTCAGGCAATCCTCCCCTGAGACATTAGTAAGTGTCACTCTTGGCTTCAAAGGGCTCCTTGGAAGGAAAACAGGGACATCCTGGGGATCTTATTTATTTCAGAGAGCAAAAGAGAACAAGACAGAGTGCACGAGTGGGGTGAGGGGTAGAGGGAGATGCAGACTCCCCACTGAGTGGGGAGCTTGATGCTGGGTTTGATCCCTGGAGTCCAGGAGCCTGACTTGAGCTGAAGGCAGATGCTTAACCCACTAAGCCACCCAGGAAAGCCAGGAAAGACTTTTTTAAACAGTGTTTTACTAATAAAAGTTTTATAGAATAGCAGATGTAAAAAGAAAATTTAAGTCTCCTATGTGTCCCTGCCAGGGGTATCCTTTTTTTTTTTTTTTTTAACATACAGTACAGTATTGGTTTCTGGAGTAGAATTTGGTCATTCATCACTTACATACACACTTAGTGCTGATCTGTGTCCTCCTTCATACCCATCATCCATCTACCCAACCCCGACCCACTTTCCTCTATCAATGCAAAGTGTGCAGAGCTGCCTTGGGCTCTGAAAGTTCTAGCATGAGCCATCGCCACGGCAACCTGATGATGATGCACACCTTCTCTTCCATTACAACTGTCACTCTGTGAGCCCAGCCCTTGCAGTTTGGTTAACAGGTGTGAAGCTCCTCACGAAGGGAAATCTGAACTCTTTTTCTACAGGTATGTTCGTGTCAATTTTCTGAATTCCTTCTCTCAAGTTGGCTGCCTCACTTTGAGAGAAAGTTGTTTCTTTTTTAAATTTTTCTTTTCATTTCCACACTCCAATTTGTCCACAGTTTCAGATGAAAATTCTAGGTTTTCCATATTAGTTAATTTTGATTTTTCAATGAAACTGGCTTCCTTAAATAGCTTCTAAATTCAGAAAATTGGACTGTTTCTGAATGACAATTTTGTCCATACTCATACAGAGAACACACGAAGGGAATACACCACACTGCTCTCAGTGGATCAGGAGGATCTTGATGCCATCCCAGCAACCCGTGATAGGGAAAGGTATTCCAGGGCAACTCTTCTCAATGTAGATAATAAAATCTGAAAGCAAGTGTGAGCAGTCCAAATCCAGAGCTTTACAGAAGGAGAAAAAAAAAACCAGGGATATTTGAAGGCCCCCTGTGCCCCAACACTGGGGGCCATGCTCCCCCTCCCCCACGCACTCACCTCAGCCCGCTGCTCTGCTCCCTGCACAGCCGGCGGATCGGGCCTGTCAGGCTCCTGGGGCCTAACTCTAACCCTAGGTCAGTCGACTAGGGGTCCCTCCCCAGGGGCCTGGAGCCACAGCGCTGGGTATAGGGGACCCCTGACCCCAGTGCTGGACTCAGCCTGCCCACCTGCAGCCAACCGGTCCCCTCGGGCGCCGCCGAGCATGCAGGACTCAGTGTTCAGACGAACATTCAGGAGAACCGGCAGGGCCCCTGAGCCCGCAGCGACTTCGACGGCCCCCAGCGTCACAACACTTGGGACCACGCTACCACTACCCCACGTCATCACCTCCGCCCACCGCTCCAATCGTCACACAGCCAGCGGATCGGGCCTGCCGGTCTCCTGGGGCCTAACCCTAACCCTAGATTGGCCGCCAAGGGGAACCTACCCAGGGACCTGGCGCCGCAGCGCCAGGGATTGGGGACCCCTGAGCCCAAGCGCTAGACTCAGCCTGCCACTGCGCAGCCCCCGTGGGGCCCTCAGGGTGCTGCCCAGCATTCAGGGCAGGAGAATGGGCAGGGACCCCTGAGCCCCCGGCAAAATTCGATGGCCCCCCGTGCCACAACGCTTGGGCCCACGCTCCCCCTCCCTGACACGTTCACCTTGGCAAGCTGCCTTGCTCACCACCCAGATGGAAGATCGGGCTTTGGGATCCTGGGGCCTAACCCTAAACTTCGGTTGGGGGCTGAGGGGCTCTTTACTAGGGGCCTGGCGCAGCACTGCATAGGACTGGGGAACCCCGAGCCCCAGTGGCACTCAGCCTACTACCAGAAGGCCACCCGAATCCCTAGAGGCGATGCCGAGCATTCAGGGCGGGAGAACCGGCAGAGGTACCGAGACCCCTGCCACCCTCGACGGCCCCCTAGGCCACATTGCTTGGGCCCACGCTCCCCCTGCCCCATGCCCTCACCTTGGCCCACTGCCCCACTCGCCCTTCAGCTGGCATATCGGGCCTGCCAGCCTTCTGGGGGCTAACCCTAACCCTAGGTCAGCTGCCAAGGGGCCCACTCCCAAGGGGCCTTAGCGCCACAACGCCTAGGATTGGGGACCCCCAAGCCACAGCACCTGACTCAGGCTGCTGCCACGATGCAACCCGGGCTCCTCTGGGTGCAGTAGAGCATTCAGGGCGGGAGAAGATGCAGGCCCCCCTGAGCCCACAGCGACCTTCGAAGGCCCCCCCGGGCCACAATACATGGGCCCAAGATTCCCCTACCCCACGCACTCACCTCCGCCCCCTACACTGCTCGCCACACAGCCAGCGAATGGGGCCTGCCGGCCTCCTGGGGGCTAGCAATAACCCTAGGTCATCCCCAGAGGGCCCCTCCCAAAGGGCCTGGCGCCACAACATCAGGGATTGGAGACCACCCAGCCCAAGCACTGAACTCACCCGGCCGCCCTGCCGCCAACCAGGACACTAGGGGCGACGCCGGTCATTCAGGGCGGGAGGAGGGTCAGGGCCCTCCAAGCCCCCGGAGACCTTAGAGGCCCCCCACACCAAAATGCTTGGGTCCACGCTCCCGCTCGCCAGCACCCTCACCTCGGTCCGCCCTTCTTCTCGCATCACAGCCAGCAGATCAGACCTGCCGGCCTGCTGGGGGCTAACCCTAACCCTAGTTCGGATCCCGAGGGGTCCCCCAGCCTGGTGCTGCAACCCAGGGGATTGGGGAACCCCGAACACCAAAGCCGTACTCACCCTGCCCCCTCGCCACCCAGGCCCCTAGGTGCCCCGCCGCTCATTCAGGGCAGGAGGATGGGCAAGGCCCTCCGAGTGCCCAGTGACATTGGAAGGCACCATGCATCAAAACGCTTGAGCCCACACTCCCGCTCACCAGCACCCTCACCACGGTCCACCCCTCTGCTCACTGCACAGCCGGCAGATTGGGCCTGCCGGCCTCCTGGGTGCTAACCCTAACCCTATGTCATCCCCGAGGGGCCCCTCCCAGGGGCCTGGCACCGCAACACCGGGGATTGGGGACCCCCGAGCCCCAGCACTGGACTCACCCTGCTGCCCCGCTGCCACCTGGGCTGCAAAGGGCGCTGCCGGTCATTCAGGGCAGAGGTATGGGCAGGGCCCTCCGAGCCCCCTGTAGCCTTCGGAGGCCCCCCCGCACCAAAACGCATGGATCCACGCTCCCACTCCACAGCGTGCTCACTTCAGCCCACCCCTCCGCTCGGCGCACAGCCAGTGGATCGGCCTACCGGCCTCCTGAGGGCTAACCCTAACCCTAGGTCGGCCCCAGAGGGGCCCCTCCTAAGGGGCCTGGTGCCGCAACCCTGGGGATTGGGGACCCCTGAACCTCAGCGCCAGACTCAAACTGCCGCCCCCCTGCCACCCAGTCCGCTAGGGGTGCCACCGGTCATTCAGGGCAGGAGAAGGGACAGGGCCCTCCAACCCAAGGCGATCTTAGAAGGCCCCCCGCATCAAAATGCTTGGGTCCACGCTCCCGCTCGCCAGCGCCCTCACCTCGGCCCGCCCCTTCACTCACCGCACAGCTGGTGGATAGGGCCAGCCGGCCTCCTGGGTGCTAACCCTAACCCTATGTCATCCCCGAGGGGCCCTCCCAAGGGTCCTGGCGCCGCACTGCCGGGGATTGGGGACCCCTGAGCCCCAGCGCTGGACTCACCCTGCCGCCCCACCACCACCTGGGCCACGAAGGGCGCTGCCAGTCATTCAGGTCAGGAGAACGGCAGGGCCTTCCGAGCCCCCTGCGGCCTTCGAAGGTGCCCTGCGCCAAAATGCCTGGGCCCATGCTCCTGCTTGCCAACGCCCTCACCTCGGCCCTCCCCTCCGCTCGCTGCCTAGGCAGCGGATCAGGCCTGCCGGCCTCTGGGGGCTAACCCTAACCCTACGTCGACCCCCTGGGGCCCCTCCCAAGGGACCTGGCGCCACAATGCTGGGGATTGGGGACCCTGAGCCCCAGCGCCGGACACACCCTGCCACCCCGATGCCACCCAGGCCACTAGGCGTGCTGCCAATCATTCAGGGCGGGAGAACTGTCAGGGCCCTCCGAGGCACAGCTACCTTCCAGGGCCCCCCGATCCAAAACGCTGGGGCCCACGTTCCCGCTCGCCAGTGCCCTCACCTCGGCAAACCTCTCTTCTCACCACACAGCCAGCAGATCGGGCCTGCTGGCATCCTGGGGGCTAATCCTAACCCTAGGTCAGCCCCACGGGGCCCCTCCCAAGAGGCCTGGCGCCGCCAACCCCAGGGAATCGGGTCCCCGAGCCCCAGCGCCAGACTCAACCTGCCACCCGCCGCCACCCGGGCTGCTAAGGGCGCCACTGGTCATTCAGGGCAGGAGAATGGGCAGATCCCTCCGAGCAACTGGTGACCTTCGCGGGACCCTGTGCAAAAATGCTGCGGCCCACGCTCCCGCTTGCCAGCGCCCTCACCTCGGAAGGCCCCTCCGCTCCTCGCACAGCCATGGGATCGGGCCTGCCGGCCTCCTGGGTCTAACCCTAAACCTAGGTCAGCCTCTGAGGGGCCCCTCCCAAGGGGGATGGTGCTGCAACGCTAGGGACTGGGGAATCCCGAGCCCCAGCACCAGACTCCCCTGCCAACCTACTGCCACCCAGGCTGCTAAGGGCTCCGCTGGTCATTCAGGGTTGGAGAACGGGCAGGGCTCTCCGAACCCCTGGCGACCTTCGAAGGCCCCCATGCCAAAACACTTGGGCCCAAGCTCCCACTCCCCAGCACTCTCACCTCGGCCCTCCACTCCGCTCGCCGCACAGCCAGCAGATCTGGCCTGCCGGCCTCCTGGGGGCTAACCCTAATCCTAGGTTGCCCCCCGTGGGGCCCGCCCAAGGGTCCTGGCGCCACAACGCCAGGGATTTGGGACCTCCGAGCCCCAGCGCCAGACTCATCCTTCCGCCCCGCCATCACCCAGGCCGCTATGGGCGCCGCCAGTCATTCAGGGCGGGAGAACGACCAGGGCCCTCCGAGCCCCTGGTGACATTTGAAGGCCTCCCGTGCCAAAGCGCGGGGGCCCTCGCTCTCAAGGGCCAGTGCGCTCAACTTGGCTCGCTCCACCGCTTGCCACACAGCTGGCGGATCAGGCCTTCGGCCTCCTGGGAGCTTACCCTAACCCTGGTCAGCTCCCAAGGTTTCCCTCCAAAGGGTCCTGGCCCTGCAAAGCTGGGAATTAGGGACCCCCGAGCCCCAGCGCTGGACTAACCCTGCCACCCCACCACCACCAGGTCTGCTTGGGGCACCGCCGGTCATTCAGGGTGGGAGAAGAGGCAGGGCCCTCCAAGCCCCTGGCGACCTTCGAAGGACCCCTGTGCCAAAACGCTGGGGCCCATGCTCCCGCTCGCCATAGCCCTCACCTCGGTCCTCCCGTCCGCTCTCTGCACAGCCGGTGGATCGGGCCTGCCAACCTGCTGGGGGCTAACCCTAACCCTAGGTCAGCCCAAGGGACCCCTCCTAGGGGCCTGGTGCCACAACGCTGGGGTTTGGGGACCCTCTAGCCCCAGCGCGGACTCACCCTGCCGCCCCACCACCACCCGGGCCGCTAGGGGTGCCGCCGCTCATTCAGGGCAGGAGAACACGCAGGGCCCTCTGAGCCCCTGGCAACATTCGAAGGCCCCCCGTGCCAAAAAGCTGGGGCCCTGGTTCCCGCTTGCCAGCGCCCTCACCTCGGCCCGCCCCTCCGCTCGCTGCACAGCCAGCAGATGGGGCCTTTGGCCTCCTGGGGGCTAACCCTAATCCTAGGTGTGTCCCCAAGGGGCCCCTCCCAAGGGGCCTGGCGCCACAATACCGGGGATTGGGGACACCCAACGCTCCGTGCCGGACTCACCCTGCCGCCTCGCCATGATCCAGGCCGCAAAGGGCGCCGTCGGGCATTCAAGGCGAGAGTTCGGGCAGGGTCCTCCGAACCCCCGGAAACCTTTGAAGGCCCCCCGCACCTAAACAATTGGGCCCACCCTCCCGCTTGCCAGCACCCTGATCTCGGCCCACCCCTCCGCTCGCGGCACAACCAGAAATCGGGCCTGCCTGTCTCCTGAGGGATATCCCTAACCCTCGGTCGGCCGCTGAGGGGCCCCTCCCAAGGGGCCTGGCACTGCTACGCCACGGATTGGGGAACCCCGAGCCTAAGCGCCAGACTCACCCTCACGCCTCCCCACCACCCAGGCCGCTAGAGGCGCTGATGTCATTCAGGGCAGAACAGGCAGGGCCCTCCAAGCCCCCGGTGACCTTAGAAAGCCCCCCACGTCAAAACACTTGGGCCCACCCTCAGCGCCCCTATGCTCGCCGCACAGCCAGCGGATCAACCTGCCGGCTTCCTGGGTGATAACCGTAACCCTAGGTCGGCTCCCAAGGGGACCCACTCAAGGGGCCTGGCGCTGCAACTCTGGGGATTGGGAACCCCCTACCCCCAGCGCCAGACTAAACCTGCCACCCCGCCACCTTCCAGGTCCCTAGGGGCGCCTCCGGTCATTCAGGCTGGGAGAACGGGCAGGGCCCTTCAAGCCCCTGGCTACATTCGAAGGCCCCCCGCGACAAAACGCTTGGGCCCACGCTCCTGCTCGGCATCGGCCTCACCTCGGCCCACCCCTCCGCTCACCGCACAGCTGGCAGATCCGGCCTGCCACCCTCCTGGGGGCTAACCCTAACCCTAGGTCTGCCCCCGAGGGGCCCCTCCCAAGGGGCCTGGCGCCACAATGCCGATGATTGGGGACCCCCGAGCCCCAGCACTGGACTCACCCTGTCACCCTGCCGCCACCCGGGCCACTCGGGACTCCGCCAGTAATTTAGGGCGGGAGAATGGGCAGAGCCCTCCAAGCCCAAGGCGACATTCGAAGGCCCCCCGTGCCAAAAGGCTTGGGCCCACGCGCCCGCTCCCCAGCGGCCTCACCTCGGCCCGCCCCTCCATTCAACACACAGCTGGCGAGTCAAGTCTGCCAGCTTCCTGGGGGCTACCTAGTTCAGCCCCCGAGGGACCCCTCCCAAGGGGCCTGGCGCCGAAATGACCGGGATTGGGGACCCTCAAATCCCAGGGCCAGACTCACCCAGCCACCCCGCCACCACCCGGGCTGCTAGGGGCACCGCCGGTCATTCAAGGCGGGAGATCGGGCAGGGCCCTCTGAGCCTCCAGTAACGTTCGAAGGCCCCCCACGACAAAACGATGGGGCCCCTGCTCCAGCTTGCCAGTGCCCTAACCTCAGCACCCACCTCCACTCACCGCACAGCCTGCGGATCACGCCTGCTGGCCTCCTGGGTGCTAAACCTAACCCTAGGTAGGCCTTAGAGGGGCCCATCCCAAGGGGCCTGGCACTGCAACTCTGAGGATTGGGAACCCCCAAGCCCCAGCGCCAGACTAACCCTGCCACCCCGCCACCTTCCGGGTTGCTAGGGGCGCCGCTGGTCATTCAGGCTGGGAGAACGGGCAGGGCCCTCCGGAGCCCTTGGCTACATTCAAAGGCCCCCCGCGACAAAATGCTTGGGCCCACGCTCCGGCTCGCCAACGCCCTCAGCTCGGCCCACCCCTCGGGCGCTGCATAGCTGACAGATCGGGCCTGCCGGCTTCCTGGGGGCTACCTAGGTCGGCCCCTGGGGGGCCACTCCCAAGGGGCCTGGTGCTGAAATATGGGGAAGGGGACCCTTGAACCCCAGCTCTGGACTCACCCTGCCGCCCCGCCACCACCCGGTCTGCTAGGGGAGCCACCGGTCATTCAGGGTGGGAGAACGGGCAGGGACTTCCTAGCCCTCAGTGACCTTTGAAGGCCCGCCGCGTCAAAAGGCGTGGGCCCACCATCCTGCTCGCCATCCCTCTCACCTCGGCCCACCCCTACGTTCGCCGCACCGCCGGCGGATCGGGCCTGCCGGCCTCCTGGGGGCTACCTCTAACCCTAGGTGGCCCCCGAGGGCCCCCTCCCAAAGGGCCTGGCGCCACAACACCGGGGATTTCGGACCCCCGAGCCCCAGCGCCAGACTCACCCTGCCGCCCCGCCGCCACCCGGGCCTCTAGGGTCGCCACCGATCATTCAGGGCGGGATAACGGGTAGGGCCCTCCGAGTCACAGTGACTTTCCAGGGCCCCCCACGCCAAAGCGCTGGGGCCCACAGTCCTGCTCGCCAGCGCCCTCACCTCCGCCCAGCCCTCCGCGCACCACACAGCCAGTGGATCGGGCCTGCCGGCTTCCTGGGGGCGAACCCTAACCCTACGTCGGCCCCCAAGGGGCCCCTCCCAAAAGGCCTGGCGCCGCAATGCCTGTAATTGGGGACCCCAAGCCTCAGCGCCGGAGTAACGCTGCTGCCCCGCTGCCTCCCGGGCCGCTAGGGGCGCCGGACATTCAGGGCGGGAGAACAGTCATGGCCCTCAGACCCCGGCGACGTTTGAAGGCCTCCCGTGCCAAAATGCTGGGGCCCACGCTCCCACTGGCCAGCGCCCTCACCTCAGCCCGCCTCTCCGCTCGCCGCACAGTGAGCGGATCTGGCCTGCCGGCCTCCTGGGGGTTACCCAAACCTTGGATCGGCTCTGGAATGGGACCTCCCAAGAGGCCTGGAGCCGCAACACCAGGGAATGGAGACCTCTGAGCCGCAGCCCTGGACTCACCCTCGCGCACCGCTATCACACGGGCTGCTAATGGCACTGCCGGTAATTCAGGGCAGGAGAACAGGCACTGCCCTCCGAAACCCCGGTGCCTTTGAAGCCTCCCTGCGGCAAAAGGCTGGGGCCCACGCTCCCGCTCGCCAGCGCCCTCACCTCAGCCCACCCCCTCCGCTCGCCTCACAGACGGCGGATCGGGCCTGCCGGCCTGCCTCCTGGGAGCTAGCCCTAACCCTAGGGCCGCCCACGAGGGTCCCCTCCCAAGGGGCCGGGTGCCACAACGCCAGGGCCAGACTCAACCTGCCGCCCCGCCACCACCCGGGCCGCTAAGGGCGCCGCCGGTCATTCAGGGTGGGAGAATGGGCAGGGCCTTCCGAGTCCCCGGCGACGTTCGAAGACCCCCCCCCGCCAAAACTCTTGGGCCCACGCTCCCGCTCACCAGCGCCCTCACCTTGTCCCACACCTCTGCTCACAGTACTGCTGGCAGATGGTGTCTGCCGGCCTCCTGGGGGCTAACCCTAGGTCGGCCCTAACCCTAGGTCGGCCCCCAAACGGCCGTTCCCAAGGGGCCTGGCGCCGCAACGTCGGAGATTGCGGACCCACGAGCCCCATCACTGGACTCACCCTGCTGCCCCGCCGCCACCTGGGCCACAAGGGGCTCCACCAGTCATTCAGGGCTGGAAAACAGGCAGGGCCCTCCGAGCCCCCTGTGGCCTTCGAAGGCACCCCGCGCTAAAATGCCTGGCACAATGCTCCTGCTTGCCAGCGCCCTCATCTTGGCCCTCCCCTCCGCTCGCTGCCTAGGCAGCAGATCAGGCCTGCCAGCCTCCTGGGGGCTAACCCTAACCCTACGTCGGCCCCCGAGGGGCCGGGTTCCACAATGCCGTGGAACGGGGACCCTGAGCCCCAGCGCCGGACTCACCCTGCCGCCCCGATGCCACCCGGGCCACTAGGTGCGCTGCCAATCATTCAGGGCGGGAGAACTGTCAGGGCCTTCCGAGCCACAGCGACCTTAGAAGGTCCCCCGCGCCAAAACACTGGGTCCCACGCTCCCGCTCCCCAGTGCCCTCACCTCGGACCATGACTTCGCTCCCCGCACAGCCAGCAGGTTGTGCCTGATGGCCTCCTGGGGACTAACGCTAATACTAGGTCGGCCCCCGAGGGGCCCCTCCCCAGGGACTAAGCGCCACAACGCCAGTACTTGGGGAGCCTGAGCCTCAGAGCTGGACTAACCCTGCTGCCCCGCTGCCTCTTGGGCCACTAGGGGCTCCACCAGTCATTCAGGGTGGGAGAACAGGCAGGGCCCTCGAGACCCCTGCAATCTTTGAAGGCCCCCCACTCCAAAACGCTGGGGCCCACGTTCCTGCTCGCCAGTGCCCTCACCTCGGACCGCCCCTCCACTCACAGCACAGATGGCAGATTGGTCCTGCCGGCCTCCTGGGGGCTATCCCTAATCGAAGGTGGCCCCCGAGGGACCCATCCAAAGGGGCCTGGCGCCTCAACGCCGGGGATTGGCGACTCCGGGCCCCAGCACCGGACTCACCCTGCCGCCACGACGCCACCCAGGCCGCTAGGCATACCGCCAATCATTCAGGGCAGGAGAATGGGCAGGGCCCTCAGAGCCACAGCGACCTTCCAGGGCCCCCCGATCCAAAACGCTGGGGCCCACGTTCTCGCTCACCAGCTCCCTCACCTCGGCCCACCTCTCTGCTCGCCACACAACCATCAGATCAGCCCTGCCGGCCTCCTGGGGGCAAACCTAACCCTAGGTCGGCCCCAGAGGGGCCACTCCCAAGGGGCCCGGCGCCGCAACGCCGGGGATTGGGGACCACGAGCCCCAGCACCGGACTCAACCTGCCGCCCCATCGCCATCCAGGCCGCTAAGGGCGCCGCCGGTCATTCATGGTGGGAGAATGGGCAGGGCCCTCCGAGGCACAGTGACCTTCCAGGGACCCCCGATCCAAAATGCTGGGGCCCACGCTCCCGGTCACCAGCGCCCTCACCTCCGCCTGCCCCTCCGCTCACCACACAGTGGGCAGATCAGGCCTACCGGCCTCCTGGGAGCTAACCCTAACCCTAGGTCGGCCTCCGAGGGGTCCCTCGCAAGGGGCCTGGCGCCACAACGCCAGGGATTGGGGACCCCCGAGCCACAGCACCGGATTCATCCTGCCGCACCGCCACCACCCGGGCTGCGAGGGGCGCCGCCGGTCATTCAGGGCGGGAGAACGGGTAGGGCCCTCCGAGTCACAGCGACTTTCCAGGGCCCCCCGCGCCAAAGCGCGGGGCCCCACGCTCCCCCTCGCCAGAGCCCTCACCTCTGCCCACCCCTCCTCGCACCACACAGCCGGCGGATCGGGCCTGCAGGCCTCCTGGTGGCTAACCCTAATCCTACGTCGGCCCTCCAGGGGCCCCTCCCAAAGGGCCTGGCGCCGCAACGCCTATAATTGGGGAACCCGCCTCAACGCCAGAGTAACGCTGCCGCCACACTGCCTCCCGGGCCGCTAGGGGCGCCGGACATTCAGGGCAGGAGAACAGGCATAGCCCTGGAGACCCCGGCGACGTTCGAAGGCCTCCCGCGCCAAAACGCTGGGGCCCACGCTCCCGCTGGCCAGCGCCCTCACCTCAGTCGCCTCTCCACTCACCGCACAGCGGGCGGATCTGGCCTATAGGCCTCCTGGGGGTTACCCTAACCTTGGATCGGCTCTGGAATGGCCCCTCCCAAGGGGCCTAGTGCCGCAACACCGGGGAATGGAGACCTGAGCTGCAGCGCCAGACTCACCCTGGCGTCCCGCTGCCACAAGGGCTGCTAGGGTACCGCCGGTAATTCAGGGCGGGAGTACAGGCACTGCCCTCCGAGACCCCAGCGCCTTCGAAGGTCCCCTGCACCAAAACGCTGTGATCCACGCTCCAGCTTGCCAGCGCCCTCACCTTGGTCCACCTGTCTGCTCGCCGCACATCCAGCAGATCTGGCTGCTGGCATCCTGGGGGCTAACCCTAACCCTAGATCGACCACTGAGGGGCCCCTCCCAATGGGCCTGGTGTCGCCAACCCTGAGGATTGGGGACCCCGAGCCTCAGTGCCGGGCTAACCCTGCCACCCCGCCGCCACCCTGGCTGCTAGGGGCACCACCGGTCATCAAGGGCGGGAGAACGGGCAGGGCCCTCCGAACCCCCGGTGAACTTCAAAGGACCCCGCGCCAAAGCGCGGGGGCCCACACTCCCACTCGCCAGTGCCCTCACCTCCGCCCACCCCTCCGTGCACCACACAGCTGGCGGATCAGGCCTACAGGATTCCTGGGGGTTAACCCTAACCCCACGTCGGCCCCCAAGGGGCCCCTCCCAAAGGGCCTGGCGCCGCAACGCCTGTAATTGGGGAACCCAAGCCTCAGCGCTGGAGTAATGCTACCGCCCCGCTGCCTCCCGGGCCGCTAGGGGTGCCAGACATTCAGGGCGGGAGAACAGGCACGGCCCTCAGACCCCGGCATTGTTCGAAGGCCTCCCGCGCCAAAACGCTGGGGCCCACGAACCCGCTGGCCAGCGCCCTCACCTCATCCCTCCTCTCTGCTCGCCACACAGCGGGCAGATCTTGCCTGCCGGCCTCCTGGGGGTTACCCTAACCTTGGATCGGCTCTGGAATGGCCCCTCCCAAGAGGCCTGGCGCCGCAACACCGGGGAATGGAGACCTCTGAGCCGCAGCCCCGGACTCACCCTCGTGCCCCGCTATCACACAGGCTGCTAATGGCACTGCCGGTAATTCAGGGCGGGAGAACAGGCACTGCCCTCCGACACCCTGGCGCATTTGAAGGCCCCCCGCGCCAAAACGATGGGGCCCACGCTCCCGCTCGACAGCACCCTCACCTCGTCCCGCCTCTCGACTCCACGCACAGCCTGCGGATCAGGCCTGCCGGCCTCAGTTTAGTTACCGTAACGCTAGATCGACCCCCGAGGAGCCCCTCCCGAGGGGCCTGGAGCCGCATCGCCAGGAATGGATCTGAGCCACAGCACCAGGCTCACCCTGGCGTCCCGCTGCCACCAGGACTGCTACTGGCGCTGCTGGTAATTCAGGGCGGGAGAATGGGCACTGCCCTCCAAGACCCCGGCGACGTTCAAAGGCCCCCCGTGGCAAAACGCTGGGGCCCACGCTCCCGCTCGCCAGCGCCCTCACCTCGGCCCACCCCTCCGCTCACCACACAGACGGCGGATCGGGCCTGCCGGCCTCCTGGGAGGTAGCCCTAACACTAGGGCTGCCCCCGAGGGGCCCCTCCCAAGGGGCCTGGTGCCGCAACGCCGGGGTTTGGGGACCCCAGAGCCTCAGCGCAGGACTCAACCTGCCGCCCCACCACCACCCGGGCTGCTAAGGGCGCCGCCGGTCATTCAGGGTGGGAGAATGGGCAGGGCCTTCCGAGTCTCCGGTGACCTTCGAAGGCCCCCCCTCCAAAACGCCTGTGCCCACACTCCTGATCGCCAGCGCCCTCATCTCGGCCCGCTCCTCCGCTTGCCCATGAGCCGGTGAATCAGGCCTGCTGGCCTCCTGGGGGCAAACATATCCCTAGGTCAGCCCTAGAGGGGCACTCCCAAGGGGCCTTGCGCCGCAACGGCGGGGATTGGGGACCCTGAGCCCCAGCGCCGGACTCAACCTCCCGCCCCACCGCCACCCGGGCTGCTAAGGGCGCCGCCTGTCATTCAGGGTGGGAGAAAGGTCAGGGCCTTCCGAGCCCCCTGCAGCCTTCGAAGTCACCCCGCGCCAAAACACCTGGGCCCACGCTCCCGCTTGGCAGCGCCCTCATCTCGGCCCTCCCCTCCGCTTGCTGCCTAGGCGGTGGATCAGGTCTGCCAGCCTCCTGGGGGCTAACCTTAACCCTATGTCGGCCCCCAAGGGCCCCTCCCAAGGGACCTGGCACCACAGTGCCAGGGATTGGGGAACCCGAGCCCCAGCGCCGGACTCACCCTGCCGCCCTGATGCCAACCGGGCCACTAGGCTCGCTGCCAATCATTCAGGGAGGGAGAACTGTCAGGGCCCTCTGAGCCACAGCGACCTTCGAAGGCCCCCTGCATCAAAACACTGGGTCCCACGCTCCGGCTCGCCAAGGCCCTCACCTCTGACCACGACTTCGCTCCCCGCACTGCCGGCGGGTCGTGCCTGATGGCCTCCTGGGGGCTAACCCTAATACTAGGTCGGCCCCCGAGGGGCCACTCCCAAGGGACTTAGCGCCACAACGCCAGTCATTGGGGAGCCTGAGCCTCATCGCCGGATAAACGCTGCTGCCCCGCTGCATTCCGGGCCGCTAGGGGCGCCGCCGATCATTCAGGGCGAGAGAAGAGGCAGGGCCCTCGAGAGCCCGGCGATCTTCAAAGGCCCCCCTGCTCCAAAACGCTGGGGCCCACGTTCCCGCTCGCCAGCGCCCTCACCTCGGCCCACCTCTCTGCTCGCCGCACAGCCAGCAAATCAGGCCTGCCTGTATCCTGGGGGCTAACCCTAACACTATGTCGGCCCCCGAGAGGCCCCTCCCAAGAGGCCTGGTGCCACAATACCAGGGATTGGGGACTCCCAAGCCACAACACCTGATTCACCCTGTCGCCCCGCCGCCACCCGGGCCGCTAGGGGCGCCGCCAGTCATTCAGGCGGGAAAACGGGTAGGGTCCTTGGAGTCACAGCGACTTTCCAGGGCACCCCACGCCAAAGCGCTGGGGTCCACACTCCCGGTCACCAGCGCCCTCACCTCCACCCGCCCCTCCGCTCACCGCATAGATGGCGGATTGGGCCTGCCGGCCTCCTGGGGGTTAACCCTAACCCTACGTCGGCCCCAGAGGGGCCCCTCCAAAATGGCCTGGCCCCGCAACGCCTGTAATTGGGGACCCCGAGCCTCAGCACTACAGTAACGCTGCCGCCCCGCTGCCTCCCGGGCCGCTAGGGGCGCCGGACATTCAGGGCGGGAGAATGGTCAGGGCCTTCCGAGCCACAGCGACCTTCCAAGGACCCCTGCACCAAAATGCAGGGGCCCACGTTCCCTCTCGCCAGAGCCCTCAGCTCGGCCTGCCTCTCCGCTCGCCACACACTCAGCGGATAGGGTCTGCCAGCATCCTGGGGGCTAACCGTAACCCTAGGACAGCCCTGAGGGGCCCCTCCCAAGGGGCCTGGCACTGCCAACCCTGGGGATTGGGGATCCCGAGCCTTAGCGCCGGACTCACCCTGCCGCACCGTTGACACCAGGGTCGCTAGAAGCGCCACCGGTCATTCAGGTTGGGAGAACAGGCAGGGCCCTCAGATCAACCGGTGACCTTCAAATGACCCCGTGCCAAAACACTGGGGCCCACACTCCCACTCGCCAGCACCCTCACCTCTGCCCGCCCCTCCGCTCTCCCTACAGCCAGCGGATCAGGCGTGCCGGCCTCCTGGGGGCTAACCCTGACCCTAGGTCCGCCTCCAAGGGGACCGTCGCAAGGGGCCTGGCGCCGCAATGCCGGGGATCCCGGACCCCCGAGCCTCAGTGCCGGACTCACCTTGCCGCCCCGCCGCCACCAGGGCAGCTAGGAGCGCCACTGGTTATTCAGGGCGGGAGATCGGGCAGGGCCCTCCGAGCCCCCAGTGAATTTCAAAGGCCCTCTGCGCCTATACGCTTGGGCCCAAGCTTCCACTCGCCAGCGGCCTCACCTCGGCCCGCCCCTCCGCTCGCCCAACAGCAGGCGGATCAGGCTTGCCGGCCTCCTGGGTACTAACCCTAACCCTAGGCTCCCTGAGAAACCCCTCCCAAGGGGCCTGGCGCCGCTACGCCGTGGATTGGGGTCCCCCGAGCCCCAGGGCCGGAACCACCCTGCCACCCTGCCGCCTTCCGGTCCGATAGGGAAGCCCCGGTCATTCAGTGCGGGAGAACGGGCAGGGCCTTCGAGCCTCCGGCGATGTTCAAAAGCCCCCCACGCCACAACACTTCACCCATGCTCCCGCTAGCCAGAGGCCTCACCTCGGCCCGCCCCTCTGCTCTGCGCACAGCTGGCGAATCGGGCCTGCCAGCCTCCTGGGGGCTAACCCTAACCCTAGGTCATTCCCCGAGGAACCTCTCCAAAGGGGCCGGGTGCCGTTAAGCCGGGGATTGAGGACCCCCGAGCCCCAGGGCCGGACTCACCCTGCCGCCCTGCCACCTTCCGGGCCCTTAGGGAAGCCACGGTCATTCAGTGTGGGAGAATAGGCAGAGCCCTCCGAGCCCCTGATAACCTTCGAAAGCCCCCCGCACCAAAACACTTAGGCCCACGCTCCCGCTCGCCAGCACCCTCACCTCGGCCCGCCCCTCCGCTCGCCACACAGCCAGCGGTTCGGGCCTGTCAGTCTCCTGGGGGCTAACCCTAACCCTAGTTCGACCCCCGAGTGTTCAAAACCAAGGGGCCTGACACTGCAACACCGGGGATTGGGTACCACCGAGTCCCAGCCCTGGACTCACCCTGCCGCCCTGCCGCCACCCAGGCCTCTAGAGGCGCCGCAGGTCATTCAGGGAGGGAGAAAGAGCAGGGCCCTCTGAGGCCCCGGCGACCTTCAAAGGCCCCCCGTGCCAAAAGGCTTGGGCCCACGCTCCCACTGGCCAGTGCCCTCATCTCGGCCTGCCCCTCCACTAGCCTTACAGCCAGTGGATTGGGCCTGCTGGCCTCCTGGGGGCTAACCATAACCCTAGGTGTGCCCCCGAGGTGCCCTTCTCAAGGTGCCTGGCGCCCCAATGCTGATGATTGGGGACCTCCGAGCCCCAGCACCGGAATCACCCTGCCACCCCACCGCTAGGGGCGCCACTGGTATTTTAGGGAGGGAGAACGGGCAGGGCCCTCCGAGCCCAAGGAGACCTTCGAAGGCCCCCCACACCAAAAGGACTGGGCCCATGCTTCCGCTCGCCAGCGGCCTCACCTCGGCCCGCCCCTCCATTCACCACACAGCTGGCGGGTCGGGCCTGCCAGCTTCCTGGGGGCTACCTAGGTCGGCCCCCGAGGGGCCCCTCCCAAGGTGCCTGGCGCCGAAATGATGGGGATTGCGGACCCTCGAACCCCAGCGCCGGACTCACCCTGTCGCCAGCCCTACCCAGGCCACTAGGGGTATCGCCGGTCATTCAAGGCAGGAGATCAGGCAGGGCCCTCCGAGCCACCGATGACATTCGAAGCCCCCCTGCGACAAAATGCTGGGGCCCCCGCTCCAGCTCGCCTGTGCCCTCACCTTGGCATCCGCCTCCACTCGCCACACAGCCTGCGGATCAGGCCTGCTGGCCTCCTGGGTGCTAACCATAACCCTAGATAAGCCCACGAGTGGCCCCTCCCAAGGGGCCTGGCGCCACAACACTGGGGATTGGGGACCCACGAGTCCCAGTGCCAGACTCAACCTGCCGCCACGCTGCCACCCGGGTGGCTAGGGGCGCCGCTGGTCATTCAGGGCGGGAGAACTGGCAGGGCCCTCTGACCCCTGGCGACATTCTAATGCCCACCGCACCAAAACTCTTGGGCCCATACTCCCGCTCGCCAGTGGCCTCACCTTGGCCCGCCCCTCTGCTCACCGCACAGCTGGCAGATTGGGCCTACCGGCCTCCTGGGGGCTAACATTGACCCTAGGTTGCCCCCTGAGGGCCCCCTTCCAAGGGGCCTGGCACCGCACGCCGGGGATTGGGGACCCCCGAGCCACAGCGCTGGTCACACCCTGCCATCCAGCCGCTACCCCGGCCGCTAGGGGCGCCGCCAGTCATTCAGGGCGGGAGAACGTGAAGGGCCCTCCAGCTCCCGGCGACCTTCGAAGTCCGCCTGCACCAAAACGCTTGGGCCCACGCTCCCGCGCGCCAGCGCCCTCACCTCAGCCCACCCCTTCCCTCGCCGCACAGCCGGCGGATCGGGCCTGCCGGCCTCCTGGGGGCTAACCCTAACCCTAGGTCGGCCGCCGAGGGGTCGCCCCAAGGGTCCTGGCGCCACAAAGCCAGTGATTTGGGACTCCCGAGCCCCAGTGCCGGACTCACCCTGCCGCCACGCCGCCACCCGGGTGGCTAGGGGCGCCACCGGTCATTCAGGGAGGGAGAACGGGCAGGGCCCCCTGAGCCCCCGGTGACATTCGAAGGCCCCCTGCGCCAAAAGGTTTGGGCCCACACTCCCACTGGCCAGTGCCTTCACCTCGGCCCACCCCTTCGCTCACCTGACAGCAGGCAGATCGGACCTGCCAGCCTCCTGGGAGCTAACCCTAACCCTACTTCGGCCTGCCAGGGGCCCCTCCCAAGGGGCCTGGCGCCACAACGCCGGGGACTGGGGAACACCGAGCCCCAGTGCCGGAATCACCCTGCCGCACTGCCGCCACCCGGGCTGCTTGGGGCGCTGCCAGTCATTCAGGGCGGGAGATAAGGCAGGGCCCTCCGAGCCCCGGGCGACATTCTAAGGCCGTCCACGCCAAAACGCTTGGGCCCACGCTCCCGCTAGCCAGCGCCCTTACCTTGGCCCACACCTCCGCTCACCGCACAGCCAGCAGGTCGGGCCTGCCGGCTTCCTGGGGGCTAACACTAATCCTGTGTCGGCCCCGTAGGGACCCCTCCCAAAGGGCCTGGCGCCGCAACACCTGTAATTGGGGACCCCAAGCCTCAGCGCTGGAGTAACGCTGCCACCCCACTGCCTCCCGGGCCGCTAGGGGTGCCTGACATTCAGGACGGGAGAACAGGCACGGCCCTCGAGACCCCGGTGATATTCGAAGGCTTCCCACCCAAAACGCTGGGGCCCACGCTCCCACTGGCCAGTGCCCTCACCTCGGGCCGCCCCTCCGCTCACCGCACAGCCATTGCATCAGGCCTGCCGGCTTCCTGGGGGCTAAACCTATCCCTAGGTCGGCCCCCAAGGGGCCCCTCCCAAGGGACATGGTGCCGCAAAGTTGGGGATTGGGGACCCCCGAGCCCCAGCGCCGAACTCACCCTGCTGCACCGCCCCCAACGGGGCTGATAGGGGCGCTGCTGGTCATTCAGGACGGGAGAACAGGCAGGGCCCTCCGAGTCACCGGCGACATTCGAAGGCATTCCGCGCCAGAACGCTTGGGCCCACACTCCCACTCGCCAATGCCCTCACCGCGGCCCGCCCCTCCACTCACCGCACTGCCGTTGCATCGGGCCTGCAGGCCTCCTGGGGGCTAACCCTAATCCTAGGTCGCCCCACGAGGGGCCCCTCCCAAGGGGCCTGGCGCCCCAAAGCTGGGGATTGGGGACCCCTGAGCCCCAGCGCCAGACACTCCCTGCCGTACCGCCGCCACGGGGCGCCGCTGGACATTCAGGGCTGGAGAGCGGGCAGGGATCTCCAAGACCCTGGGACTTTCGAAGGCTGGGCTCCAAAACGCTTGGGCCCACACTCCCGCTCATAAGCGCCCTCACCTTGGCCCGCCATCCGCTCGCCTATGGCCATTGGATCGGACCTGCAGGCCTCCTGGGGGCTAACACTAACCCTAGGTTGGCCCCCAAGGGGCCCCTCCCAAGGAGCCTGGCGCCACAACGCCGGGGACTGGGGACCCCCATGCCCCAGCGCCGGACTCACCCTGCTGCCCCGCTAACACCCAGGCCGCTAGGGGCGCTGCTGGTCCATCAGGGCGGGAGAACTGGCAGGGCCCTCCCAGCCACTGACGACTTTCGAAGGCCCTTTGCGCCAAACGCTTGGGCCCATGCTCCCGCTCACCAGTGCCCTCACCTTGGCCTGCCCCTCCGCTCGCCGCAAAGCCAGCGGATCGGGCCTGCCATCCTCCTGGGGGCTAAAACTAACCCTAGATCCGCCCCGAGGGGCCCCTCCCAAGGGGCCGGGCGCGGCAACACCGGGGATTGGGAACCCCTGAGCCCCAGCGCCGGACACTCCCTGCCGTCCCGCTGCCACCCGGGCCGCTCGGGGTGCCGCCAGTCCTTCAGGGTGGGAGAATGGGCAGGGCCCTCCGAGTCGCCAGTGACCTTCGAAGGCATTCCGCGCCAAAACGCTTGGGCCCACACTCCCGCTCGCCAGCGCCCTCACCTCGGCCCGCCCCTCCACTCGCCGCAAAGCCAGCTAATCAGGAATGCCGGCCTCCTGGGGGCTAACCCTAACCCTAGGTCGGCCCCCGAGGGGCCCCTCCCAAGGAGCCTGGCGCCGCAACGCCGGGGACTGGGGACTCCCGTGCCCCAGAGCCGGACTCACCCTGGCGCCCCGCCACTACCCCGGGCCCCTAGGGCCGCCGCCGGTCATTCAGAGCGGGAGAACGGGCAGGGCCCTCCGAGCCCCGGGCAACATTCGAAGGCCCCTTGGCCAAAACGCTTGGGCCCACGCTCCCCCTCTCAAGCATCCTCACCTCGGCCCGCCCCTCCACTCACCGCACGGCCGTTTAATCCGGCCTGCCGGCCTCCTGGGGACTAACCCTAACCCTAGGTCGGCCCCCCAGTGGCCCCTCCAAGGGGGCTTGGCGCCACAATGCCGGGGATTGGTGACCCCCAAGTCCCAGCGCCGGTCTCACCCTGCCGCTCCGCCGCCACTCGGGCCGCTAGTGGAGCCACCGGTCATTCAGGGCGGGAGAACAGCAGAGCCCTCCGAGCTCCTGGGGACTTTCAAAGATCCCTCACGCCAAAATGCTTGGGCCCAAGCTCCCACTCGCCATCGCCCTCACCTCGGCCCACCACTCTGCTCGCCGCACAACCGGGGGATCTGGCCTGCCGACCTCCTGGGGGCTAGCACCAACCCTATGTTGGCCCCCGAGGGGACCCTCCCGTTCTCTCGCCCTGAATGACCAGCGGCGCCCCTAGCAGCCCGGGTGGCAGCGGGTCGGCAGGGTGAGTCAGCACTGTGTCTTGGGGGTCCCCAAACCCCAGCGCTGCAGTGCCAGGCCCCTTGGGAGGGGCTGTTTGGGGGCCCACCTATGGTTAGGGTTAGTCCCCAGGAGGCCGGCAGGCCCGATTTGTCTGCTGTGCAGCAAGCGGCGGGGAGGGCCGATGTGAGTGCATTGGCGAACGGGAGCGTGGGCCCAAGCGTTTTGGTGCGGGGGGCCTTCGAATGTCGCCAGAGGCTCAGAGGGCCCGGCCCGTTCTCCCGCCCTGAATGACCGGCAGCACCCCTAGCATCCCGGGTGCTGGCGGGGCGGCATGGTGAGTCCGACGCTGGGGCTCGGGGGTCCCCAATCCCGGGGGTTGGGGCTCCAATCCCCTTAGGAGGGGCCCCTCGGGGGCCGACCTAGAGTTTGGCTTAGCCCCCAGGAGGCTGGCAGGCCCGAACTGCTGGTTGAGCGGCGAGTGGAGGGGCGGGCCGAGGTGAGGGCACTGGCGAGCGTGAGCCTGGGCCCAAGCGTTTTATCGCAGGGGGCCTTCGAAAGTCACCGGGGGCTCGGAGGTGCCACTCGTTCTCCTGCCCTGAATGACCGGCGGCGCCCCTAGCGGCCAGGGTGGTGGCGGGGCAGAAGAGTGAGTCTGGCGCTTGGGCTCAGGGGTCTGCAATCCCCGATGTTGCGGTGCCAGGCCCTTTTGGAGGGGCCCCTGGGGGGAAAACCTAGGGTTAGGGTTAGCCCCAAGAAGGCCGGCAGGCCCGATCCGCCATTGGTGCATCGAGCAGAGGGGTGGGCCAAGGTGAGCGCGCTGGCGAGCGGGAGCGTGGGCCCAAGCGTTTTGGTGCGGGGGGCCTTTGAATTTCGCCGGGGGCTCGGAGGGCCCTGACCATTCTACCGCCCTGAATGAACCGCGGCGCCCCTAGCGGCCCGGGTGGCGGCGGGGCAGCAGGTGAGTCCGGCGTTGGGGCTCGGGGGTCCCCAATCCCTGGCGTAGCCGTGCCAGGGCCCCTGGGATGGGCCGCTCAGGGGCCGACCTAGGGTTAAGGTTATCCCCCAGGAGGGCGGCAGGCCTGATCCACCGGCTGTGCGGCGATCGGTGTTGCGGGCTGTGGTGAGGACACTGGCGAGTGGGAGTGTGGGCCCAAGCGTTTTGGCGTGGGGGGCCTTCGAAAGTCGCCGGGGTCTCAGAGGACCCTGCCCATTCTCCAGACCTGAATGAACCGTGGCGCACCAAGAGGCCCAGGTGCCAGCTGCGTGGCAGGGTGAGACCGGTGCTGGGGCTTGGGGTTCCCAATCGCTGGCGTTGCGGTGTCTGGACCCTTGGGAGGGGCCCCTCGGGGGCCGACCTAGGGTTAGAGTTAGCCCCCAGAAGGCCAGCAGGGCTGATTGGCCACTGTGTGGCAAGCAGAGGGGCGGGCCAAGGTGAGGGCACTGGCGAGCGTGAGCGTGGGCCCAAGCGTTTTGGCGCAGAGGCCTTCGAATGTCTCCGGGGGCTCAGAGGGCCCTGCCCGTTCTCCCACGCTGAAAGACTGTCGGCGAGCGTAGCAGCCCGGGTGTCGGCTGGGCTGCAGGGTGCATCCAGCGCTGGGCCTCGGGGGTCCCCAATCCGCGGCGTTGCGGCACCAGGCCCCTTGGGAGGGGCACATCAGTGGCCGAGGTAGGGTTAGCATTAGCCCCAGGAGGCTGGCAGGCCTGATCCACCAGCTGTTTGGGGAGCAGAGGGGTGGGCCGAAGTGAGGGCGCTGGGGAGCTGGAGCGTGGGCCCAAGTGTTTTGGCTCAGGGGCCTTCAAAGTTCGCAGGGGGCTCGGAGGGCCCTGCCCGTTCTCCCTCCCTGAATGACTGGCGGCACCCCTAGCGGCCTGGGTGGCGGCGGTGCGGCAGGGTGAGTCCGGCGCTGGGACTTGGGGGTCCCCAACCCCGGCTTTGCGGCTACAGCCCCCTTGGGAGGGGCCCCTCCAGGGCTGACCTAAGGTTAGGTTTAGCCCACAGGAGGCCGGCAGGCCCCATGCGCCCACTGTGCGGTGAGCAGAGGGGCCGGCCAAAGTGAGGGTGCTGGTGAGCAGGAGCATGGGCCCAAGTATTTTGGCGCGGGGGGGCCTTCAAATGTCGCCAGGGGCTTGGAGGGCCCTGCACGTTCTACCACCCTGAATGACCGGCGGCGCCCCTAGAGGCCCGGGTGGCGGCAGGGTGACAGGGTGAGTCCAGCGCTGGGGCTCCGGGGTCCCCAATCCCCAGTGTTGTGGCGCCAGGCTCCTTGGGAGGGGACCCTGTGGGGCCGACCTAGGGTTAGGGTTAGCCCCCAGGAAGCTGGCAGGCCCGATCCGCGAGCTCTGTGGGGAGCGGAGGGGTGGGCCGAGGTGAGTGCGTTGGCGAACCGGAGCGTGGGCCCAAGCGTTTTGGCGCGGAGGCCTTTGAATGTCACCGGAGGCTCAGAGGGCCCTGTCCGTTCTCCCACGCTGAAAGACCGGAGGCGCCCTTAGCGGTCCGGGTGGTGGCTGGGCTGCAGGGTGAGTCCGGCGCTGGGGCTCGGGGGTCCCCAATCCGTGGCGTGGCGTTGCGGTGCCAGGCCCCTTGCGAGGGGCCCGTCGTTGGCCGAAGTAGGGTTAGCATTAGCCCCAGGAGACCGGCAGGCCCGATCCGCCGGCTGTTCGGGAGCGGAGGGGCCAGCCGAGGTGAGGGCGCTGGCGAGCGGGAGCATGGGCCCAAGCGTTTTGGTGCATGAGGTTTCGAAGTTTGCTGGTGACTCAGAGAGCCCTGGGGGGTCTCCCTCCGTGAATGACTGGCGGCGCCCCTAGCAGCCCGGGTGGCTGCGGGGCGGCAGGGCGAGTCCGGCACTGGGGCTCGCGGGTCCCCAATTCCTGGTGTTGCGGCACCACGCCCCTTTGGAGGGGCCGCTCGTGGGCAGTCCTAGGGTTGGGGTTATCCAGAGGGGGCCAGTAGGCCAGATCTGCAGGCTGTACAACGAGAAGAGGGGCGGGCCGAGGTGAGGGCGCTTGCGAGTGGGAGCGAGGGCACAAGCGTTTTGGCACGGGGGCCTTCGAACGTCGCTGGAGGCTCAGAAGGCCCTGCCCGTTCTCCGGCCATGAATGACTGGCGGTGCCCCTAGCGGCCTGGGTGTTGGCTGGGCTGCAGGATGAGTCCGGCGATGGGGTTCGTGGTTCCCCAATTATGGCATGGTGGTACCAGGCCCCTTGGGAGGGGCTCCTCGGGACTGACCTAGGGTTAGGGTTAGCCCCCAGTAGGACGGCAGGCTCGATCCGCCAGCTGTGCGGTGAGCGGAGGGGTGGGACGAGGTGAGGGCGCTGACGAGCTGGAGCCTGGGCCCAAGCGTTTTGGCGCGGGGAACCTTCAAAAGTCGTCTGGGGCTTGGAGTGCCCTGCACGTTCTCCCGCTATGAATGACCGGCGGCGCCAATAATGGCCTGGGTGGCGGTGGGGCGAAGAGTGAGTCCAGCGCTGGATCTCGGGGGTCCCAATCCCTGGCGTTGCGGTGCCAGGCCCCTTGGAGGGGCAACTCGGGGCCAAACAAGGTTTAGGATTAGCCCCCAGGAGGCTGGCAGGAAGGATCCACCGGCGGTGTGGCGGGGGGGGGGTGGGCGTCCAGAAGGGAGAGCGCTGGAGAGCGGAGCATGGGCCCAAGGGTTTTGGCGCAGGGGGCCTTCGAAGCTCCCCGGGGGCTCGGAGGGACCTACCCGTTCTCCCCCCCTGAATGACCAGCGGCGCCCCTAGCGGCCCGGGTGCCGGGGGGGTGCAGGGTGAGTCCAGCGCTGGGGTTTGGAGGTTCCTCTCAGAGGTCCCTGCCCCTACTCCCGCCCTGAATGAGCGGCAGCGCCCCTAGTGCCCAGGTGGTGGAGGGGCAGCAGTGTTAGTCTGGCCCTGGGGCTCGGGGGTCCCCAATCCCCAGTGTTGCAGCCCCAGGCCCCTTGTCAGAAGCCTCTCGGGGACTGACCTAGGGTCAGGGTTAGCAGGCAGGATGCCGGCAGGCCCGAAATGCCCGCTGTGCAGAGAGTGGAGGGGCGGGCAGAATGAGGGCGCTGGCGAGCGGGAGCCTGGGCCCAAACATTTGGCGGGGGGGCCTTCGAAGGTAGCCGGGAGCTCAGAGGGCCTTGCCCATTCTCCCACCCAGTATGACCGGTGGGCCCCCTAGAGGCCCAGGTGGCGGGGGGCTGCAGGGTGAGTCCGGCGCTGGGTGTCGGGTCCCCAACCTCCGCCGCTGTGGCGCCAGGCCCTTGGGTGAGGCTCCTCAGGAGCCCACCTAGAGTTAGTGTTAGCCCCCGGGAGGCCGGCAAACCCGACCTGCTGGATGTGTGGCGAGCAGACGGGTAGGCCGAGCTGAGGTCGCTGAGGAGTGGGAGCGTGGGCCCAACGGTTTTGGCGCGGGGGCCTTTGAAAGTCATCAGGGGCTAGGAGGGCCCTGCTCCTTCTCCCGCCTGAATGACCCGCGGCGCCCCTAGCGGCCGGAGTGGCGGTGGGCTGCAGGGTGATTCCACCGCTGGGGTTCAGTGGTTCCCAATCCCTGGCGTTGGGTCGCAAAGCCCCTTGGGAGGGGCCCCTCGGGGACCAACCTAGGGTTCAGGTTAGCCCCCAGGAGGCCGGCAGGTCCAATCCGCCTGCTGTGTTTCCAGCGGAGGGGCGGGGTGAAGTGAGGGCGCTGACTAGTGGGAACGTGGGCCCAAGCGCTTTGTGGAGGGGGGGCCATAGAAGGTCGGAGGGGGCTCAGAGGGCCCTGCCCCTTCTCCCGCCTGAATGACCGGCAGCGCCCCTAGCGGCCCAGCTGGCGGGGGGCTGCGGGTAAAGTCTGGCGCTCGGTCTCTGGTCCCCAATCCCTGCCGTTGGGGCGCCAGGCCTTTTGGGTGGGGCCCCTCAGGAGCCCACCTAGACTTAGGGTTAGCCCCCAGGAGTCCCGCAAGCCCGATCTGCTGGATGTGCGGCGAGCGGAGGGGCAGGCCGAGCTGAGGGCGCTGAGGACTGGGAGCGTGGGCCCAGGCATTTTGGCGTAGGGGACCTTCAAATGTCGTCAGGGGCTCGGAGTGCCCTGCACGTTCTCCCGAACTGAATGACAGGCGGCGCCAATAATGGCCTGGGTGGCGGTGGGCGAAGGGTGAGTCCAGCGCTGGGGGGAAGGGTGAGTCCAGCGCTGGGTCTCAGGTGACCCAATCCCCGGCGTTGCGGTGCCAGGCCCCTTGGGAGGGGACCCTCGGGGGCTGAGCAAGGGTTAGGATTAGCCCCCAGGAGGCCTGCAGGCATGATCCGCAGGCGGTGTGGCTAGCGGGGGTGGGGGGGTGGGGGGGGCGGTCGGAGGGGAGGGCGCTGGAGAGCGGAGCGTGGGCCCAAGTATTTTGGCGCAGGGGGCCTTCGAAGTTCCCCGGGGGCTCGGAGGGCCCTACCCGTTGCCCCCACTGAATGACCTGCGGAGCCCCTAGAGGCCCGTGTGGCGGGGGACTGCAGGGTGAGTCCAGCGCTGGGGTTTGGAGGTTCCCAATCCCAGGCGTTGGGGCGCCAAGCCCCTTGGGATGGGCACCTCGAGGACCCACCTAGGGATTTTTTTAGCCCCCAGGAGGCCTTCAGGCCAAATCCCCTGGCTGTGTGGCTCGTGGTGGGAAGGACCGAGGGGAGGGAGCTGGCGAGCGGGACCGTAGGCCCACAAGTTTTGGCACGTGGGCCTTCTAAGGAGGTCGGGGGCTCGGAGGGCCCTGCCCCTTCTCCCGCCTGAATGACCTGCGGCGGCCAGCGGCGCAAGTGGCGGGGGGCTGCGGGTAAAGTCTGGCGCTTGGTCTCGGGTCCCCAATTCCCGGTGTTGCGGTGCCAGGACCCTTGGGAGGGGCCCCTCAAGGGGCCGAACAAGGGTTAGGATTAGCCCCCAGGAGGCCTGCAGGCAGGATCCACCGGCGGTGTGGCGGGGGGGGGGGTGCGGCCTGAGGGGAGGGCGCTGGAGAGCGGAGCGTGGGCCCAAGTGTTTTGGCGCAGGGGACCTTCGAAGCTCCCCGGGGGCTCCGAGAGCCCTACCAGTTCTCCCCCTCTGAATGACTGGCGGCGGCCCTTGCACCCTGGGTGGTGGGGGGCTGCAGGGTGAGACCAGCGTTGGGGTTTGGAGGTTCCCAATCCCCGGCATTGGGGCGCCAAGCCCCTTGGGCAGGGCCCCTTGGGGACACACCTAGGGTTTGTGTTAGCCCCCAGGAGGCCTTCAGGCCCAATTCCCTGGCTGTGTGGCTCGCGGTGTGGCGGACCGGGTGGAGAGAGCTGGCGAGCGGGACCGGGGGCCCACAGGTTTTGGCACAGGGGCCTTCTAAGGAGGTTGGGGGCTTGGAGGGCCCTGCCCCTTCTCCCGCCTGAATGCCCGGCGGCGCCCCTAGCAGCCCAAGTGCCAGTGGGCTGCAGGGTGAGTCCGGCCCTGGGGCTAGGACGTCCAGGATCCCCGGCATGGCCGCGCAAGACCCCTTGAGAGGGGCCCCTCGGGGACCGCCCTAGGGTTAAGGTTACACCCAGGTGGCTGGCAGGTCCAATCCTCCTACTGTCTTTCCAGTGGAGGGGCTGGTTGAGGTGAGGGCGCTGACTAGTGGGAACGTGGGCCCAAGCGCTTTGGGGCGGGGGCCATCGAAGGTCGGCGGGGGATCAGAGGGCCCTGTCCCTTCTCCAGCCCTGAATGAGCGGCAGCGCCCCTAGTGGCCCAGGGGGTGGAGGGGCAGGAGTGTTAGTCTTGCCCTAGGCCTCAGGTTGCCCAATGCCCGGAGTGGCGGTGTCAGGACCCTTGGGAGGGGCCCCTCTGGGGCAGACCTAGGGTTAGGATTAGCCCCGAGGACGCCTGCAGGCAGGATCCACTGGAGGTGTGGCGAGCAGGGGGGCAGGCCGAGGGGAGGGCGCTGGAGAGCAAGAGCGTGGGCTCAAGTGTTTTGGCGCAGGGGGCCTTCGAAGCTCCCCGGGGGCTCGGAGGGCCCTACCCGACTCCCCCCCTGAATAACCGGCGGCGCCCCTAGCGGCCTGGGTGGCGGGGGGCTGCAGGGTGGATCCAGCGCTGGGGTTTGGAGGTTCCCAATCCCCTGCGTTGGGGCGCCAAGCCCCTTGGGATGGGCCCCCCGGGGACCCACCTAGGGTTTGGGTTAGCCCCCTGGAGGCCTTCAGGCCCAATCCCCTGGCTGTGTGGCACGCGGTGGGGCGGACCGAGGGGAGGGAGGTGGCGAGCGGGACTGTGGGCCCACAGGTTTTGGCGCAGGGACCTTCTAAGGAGGTCAGGGGCTCCGAGGGCCCTGCCCCTTCTCCCGCCTGAATGACCGGCGGCGTCCCTAGGAGCCCGGATGCCAGGGGGCTGCATGGTGAGTCCGGGCTGGGGCTAGGACGTCCAGGATCCCTGGCATGGCCGCGCAAAGCCCCTGGGGAGGGGCCCCTCGGGACCGCCCTAGGGTTAAGGTTACCCCCAGGTGGCCGGCAGGTCCGATCCGCCTGCTGTCTTTCCAGCGGAGGGGCCGGTTGAGGTGAGGGCGCTGACTAGTGGGAAAGTGGGCCCAAGCGGTTTGGGGCGGGGGGCCATTGAAGGTCGGCGGGGACTCAGAGGGCCCTGCCCATTCTCCAGCCCTGAATGAGCGGCAGCGCCCCTAGTGGCCCAGGTGGTGGAGGGGCAGCAGTGTTAGTCTTGCCCTGGGGCTCGGGGAACCCCAATGCCCGGAGTTGCGGTGCCAGGACCCTTGGGAGGGGCCCCTCTGGGGCCCACCTAGGGTTAGGATAACCCCCAGGACACCGGCAGGCAGGACCACTGGCGGTGTGGCGAGCAGTGGGCGGGTCGAGGAGAGGGCGCTGCAGAGCGGGAGCGTGGGCCCAAGTGTTTTGGCGCAGGGGGACTTTGAAGCTTGCCGGGAGCTCGGAGGGCCCTACCTGTTCTCGCGCCCTGAATGACGGGCGGCGCCTGAAGCGACCCGGGTGGCGGGGGGCTGCAGGGTGAGTCCAGCGCTGGGGTTTGGCGGTTCCCAATCCCCGGCGTTGGGGCACCATGCTCCTAGGGATGGGCCCCTTGGGGACCCACCTAGGGTTTGCGTTAGCCCCCAGGAGGCCTTCAGGCCCAATGCCCTGGCTGTGTGGCGCGCGGTGGGGCGGGCCGAGTGGTCGGGGCTGGGAGCGGGACCGTGGGCCCACAGGTTTTGGCGTGGGGGCCTTCGAAGATCCTCAGGGACTAGGAGGGCCCTGCCCCTTCTCCCGCCTGAATGACCGGCGGCGACCCTAGCGGCCCCCGGTGGCGGGGGCTGCAGGGTGTGTCCGGCCCTGGGGCTAGGACGTCCAGGATCCCCGACGTGGCTGCGCAAGTCCCTTTGGGAGGGACCCCTCGTGGACCGACGTAGGGTTACGGTTAGCCCCCAGGAGGCCGGCAGGTCCGATCCGCCTGCTGTGTTTCGAGCAGAGAGGCAGGTTGAGGTGAGGGCGCTGACTAGTGGGAACGTGGGCCCAAGCGCTTTGGGGCAGGGGGCCATCAAAGGTCGGCAGGTGCTCTGAGGGCCCTGCCCCTTCTCCCCGCCTGAATGACCGGCGGTGCCCCTAGCGGCCCAGTTGGCGGGGGGTTGCGGGTAAAGACTGGCGCTCGGTCTCGGGTGCCCAATCCCTGGCGTTGGGGCGCCAGGCCCCTTGGGTGGGGCCCCTCAGATGCCCACCTAGAGTTAGGGTTAGCCCCAAGGAGTCCCGCAAGCCCGATCTCCTGGATGTGCGGCGAGCTGAGAGGCAGGCCGAGCTGAGGGCGCTGAGGACTGGGAGCGTGGGCCCAAGCGTTTTGGCGCGGGGAACCTTCAAATGTCGTCAGGGGCTCGGAGTGCCCTGCACGTTCTCCCGAACTGAATGACCGGTGGCGCCAATAATGACCTGCGTGGCGGTTGGACGAATGGTGAGTCCAGCGCTGGGGCGAAGGGTGAGTCCAGCGCTGGGGCTCGGGCGACCCAAACCCGGCGTTGCGGTGCCAGGCCCCTTGGGAGGGGCCCCTCGGGGGCCGAACAAGGGTTAGGATTAGCCCCCAGGAGGCCGGCAGGCAGGATCCACCTGCGGTGTGGGAGCGGGGGGCGGGAGATGAGGCTGGGGTGCGGCCTGAGGGGAGGGCGCTGGAGAGCGGAGCGTGGGCCCACAGGTTTGGCGCAGGGACCTTCTAAGGAGGACAGGGGCTCGGAGGGCCCTGCCCCTTCTCCCGCCTGAATGACTGGCGGCGCCCCTAGGAGCCCGGACACCAGGGGGCTGCAGGGTGAGTCCGGGCTGGTGTTGGACGTCCAGGATTCCAGGCATGGCCCCGCAAGACCCCTTGGGAGGGGCCCCTTGGGGACCGCCCTAGGGTTAAGGTTACCCCCAAGTGGCCGGCAGGTCCGATCCACCTGCTGTCTTTCCAGCGGAGGGGCCGGTTGAGGTGAGGCGCTGACTAGTGGGAAAGTGGGCCCAAGCGCTTTGGGGCTGGGGGCCATCAAAGGTCGCCAGGGACTCAGAGGGCCCTGCCCATTCTCCAGCCCTGAATAAGCGGCAGCGCCCCTAGTGGCCCAGGTGGTGTAGGGGCAGCAGTTTTACTCTTGCCCTGGGGCTCGGGGGTCCCCAATGCCCGGAGTTGCGGTGCCAGGACCCTTGGGAGGGGCCCCTCGGGGGCCCACCTAGGGTTAGGATTACCCCCAGGACACCGGCAGGCAGGATCCACGGGCGGTGTGGCGAGCAGGGGGCGGGCCGAGGGAGGGCGCTGCAGTGGGGGTGCATGGGCCCAAGTGTTTTGGCGCAGTGGGCCTTTGAAGCTTGCTGGGGGCTCGGAGGGCCCTACCTGTTCTCCCGCCCTGAATGACCGGCGGCGCCTGAAGCGACCCGGGTGGCAGGGGGCTGCAGGGTGAGTCCAGCGCTGGGGTTTGGAGGTTCCCAATCCCCGGCGTTGCGGCACCAAGCCCCTTGGGATGGGACCTTCGGGGACCCACCTAGGGTTTGCATTAGCCCCCATGAGGCCTTCAGGCCCAATCCCCTTGCTGTGTGGCTCGCGGTGGGGCGGACCGAGGGGAAGGAGCTGGCGAGCGGGACCGTAGGCCCACAGGTTTTGGCGCATGGGTCTTCTAAGGAGGTCGGGGCTCCGAGGGCCCTGCCCCCCTCCTGCCTGAATGACCGGCGATGCCCATAGCGGCCCGGGTGGCGGTGGGCTGCTGGTAAAGTCCGGTGCTCGGTCTCAGGTCCCCAATCCCCGGCGTTGTGGTGCCAGGACCCTTGGGAGGGGCCCCTCGGGGGCCAATCAAGGGTTAGGATTAGCCCCCAGGAGGCCGGCAAGCAGGATCCACCGGGGGTGTGGCGAGCGGGGGGGGGGCGAGGTGGGGTGCGGTCGGAGGGGAGGGCGCTGGAGAGCAGAGCGTGGGCCCAAGTGTTTTTTCGCAGAGGGCCTTCGAAGCTCCCCGGGGGCTCCGAGGGCCCTACTCGTTCACCCCCCCTTAATGACCGGCGGCGCCCTTAGCGGCCCGGGTGGCGGCATGACGGCAGGTTGAGTTCGGCACTCGCGACACGAGGGTTCTCAATCCCTGGCGTTGCGGCGCCAAGCCCATTGGGATGGGACCTTCGGGGACCCACCTAGGGTT